>NC_058135.1:66311114-66321060 GCF_016433145.1 Gracilinanus agilis | reverse complement strand
GAAGGAACAAAGGAAGGAAGGAAAGAAGGAAGGAAGGAAGAAAAAAGGAAAAACAAAGAAAGGAAGGAAGGAAGGATGGAAGGAGGGAAGAAATGAGTGAAGGAAGGGAGGAAGTAAGGAAGGAAAGAAGGAAGGAAGGAAGGAAGGAAGGAAAGAGAGAGGAGGAAGGGAAGAAAAAAGGAAGGAGGGTTGGAGGAAAGAAGGAAACTTTATTAAATCTTACTCTGTTCTCAGTACTCTAAGCATAAATATCTCATTTGAACTTCACAGCATCTTTGGAAGCAGGTGCTTTTATTATCTCCATTTTACAGTTGAGGAAACTGAGGCCAACTGAGGTTAAATTACTTGTCCAGCATCACACATTATGTGTCTGATGTCAAATTTGACCTCAGAAATTCCTGACTTCAGGCCAAACACTCTATCCACTCACTGCACTATCTGGCTGCTTCCTAAAATAATAGCTTTTATATAACACTTTAAGGTTTGCAAAGCACTTTACATATATTATTATACTTAATAATAACAACAAACCTGTGAAATAGATGCCATTATAATCCCTATTTTACAGGTGAAGAAATAGACAAAGAGAGTTTAAGTGACTTGTCCAGGTTCACACAGCTAAATGTCTTTGAATGGGTTAGAACTTACGTCCTCTTGACTCCAGGTCTACATTTCCACTGAGTCACCTTTTTTCAATAAGAGTCAAGTTTAATTGAGAAAAGAGAGAAATAAAGTGGATCTAGGGTCTTCAAAGAATAAAATTTAGAAAACCCACTGTAGGAAATCAGTTATGTGGGAAATCAGGTAAATTTTGTGTAGCAATGAGGGTTCATTTGAGATTAGATAGCCTGGATTTTCAGTTTTCCCACAGTCATCACAGATAAAAAAAATATAAAGAATGATGCTTTCAAGGATGAAGGATTGGGAAAACCATAAATAATATATGAAGAACAGTTGTTGGTCTTAAAGTGATTGAGTTTTAGAACAAAATATTTATTTAGGGTGAATTAATTACAATCTGTTAGGTTGTATCCCCAAAATTTAGTTTACAATTGAAAACTAGTTGATATCTTCCAGGTGATCATAGAGCTAAAAGTCATAGAGACCACGATCCATTAAAATGTATTCAGTGACACAGTAACTGAATTTCTAGTACTGCTGACCAAGAAAAATCTTCATTCCATGGCTTTTGATGAACAAACACAGATCCCAAGAAGGAAATAGTATCTAACTTTAAGTATTTCATGCTGTCTCAATTCATAAGGATTGGAGTAAGTAGACTCTCTCTACTTTTGGTTTTAAGTAAAAAAAAAAAAAAAAAAAAAAAAAAAAAAAAAAAAAAAAAAAAAAAGCACAGGAAAGAATATCATAAGCTGGCAGGAAGTGCTAATTAGCCTTGAAGCAACCTAGAATTAACCGAAGGAAATGGAATATGGCCAAACCTACAAATTAGGCCAAAATCAGATCTAGTAGAATAGTTGTATTGTTTGGCAATGCCAAGTAAAGACTACCAAACACTTTCTTCTTCTTCTTTAAAAGAACATTATGCTGGGTGTATGTTCTCCCAGTTTTGAAATCTTAAACTTTAGTCTCTTTCATTCCCTCAGAGAAGCGAGTTGGAGGAATGGAGGAGAAAAAAATTTTTTTAAATCACTTAATCTATGAAGTTTTTGCATTCTGTTATTAGAAGCACTGTTTCTTTTTTAAGTCTGTTTATATTTTTTATATTGACAAACCATCACCAAAACACCAAATTGTCTCTAAACACAGATTGAAACAAACAATTTTTTTCACTTCATTTCCTTTGTGAGATCTTTTTTCTTATACTTTTTTAAAAATATAAAGCTGTTTTGTTTTGCAATATAATAAAAATGGAAATATGTGATAACACATGTATAACCTATATCATATTACCTGCCAGCTCAGGGAGGGAGGAGGAAAGAGATGGAGGGAAGAAAGAACATGGATCACAAAATGTCAGAAAATAATTATTAAAAATTATATATACACATATATATGTAATTTGGAAAAAATACCAAAAAATATCAAATTGTCCAATTCTATGTCTTTTATTTATCAAAATTAGAAGGGGGTAATAAAGAATAAAGACTAAATGAAAATAGTTTTGCAGTATTAGACTTTTTAAAATATATTCCAGAATATAAACACAAGTATAAAACATCCTCATATATTACCTGAACTCTAGTGAAAAATATATGGGAAATATTTTTAAATAAAAATACTACCAAAAGAAGATATCACAATTTCAATCTACTTCAATATGTGGCTCACGGAAATCTTTATGCATTGAATAGTAACTGCTATTTTTCCAGTTTGATACCACTTTGCTAGAATAAAACTGAACCTAGAGAAAGAGAATAAAGAGATGAGCTAGAAGTAGTATAATTATTCCCAAGCACAGTGGTTAGCACTACATCCTAACAGATCCTGACATTTGGTACCTATCCTAAGATCATGGGATTTAAAGCCTGTAGGTCCTTAGAAACTCTTCAGTCAATCTTCCTTATTTTACAGATAAGGAAACTAAAACTTCTTTTCTGTGACAAAATTTCATTCTATATTCTCTGTACTTATTCAGGCAAGAAGTAGAGTAAAATATGGGTAGATTAGAGTGCTGCCCATTCATTTGGATTGTCTTGTACATCATTAGAGAGGACTGAGAAAAAAAAAAAAAGATTTTACCAATGACTACCACAGAACCCAAGTAATTCCTGATAACTGAAAAAGAATTGCCAGCTTAAAGGTATTTACTGGCTGTGGAGATGTCACACATTCCCCATACTGATTCCTAAAGGAGACTTAGTAAAGAAATGATAGTTTCTTTCAGGTATTTAAAGGAATGTCTTGTGAAAAAAATGAAAATAGATTTTGTTTGCCTGACTATTGAGGTAAGATATAGGAGAAATTGTTAGAAGTTGTAGCAAGTAGATAGATTTCAGGCTTATATCACAAAATGAAATGAGCACTGTCAGGAAGTAGAGAATTCTTCAACACTGAAATTCTAAGTACCAAGGCATAATACTATTTTATGACACATTATATAAGTTATTTTCATTCAGAAGCTGGGAATATCAATTAAGTTCTCCATCCCTACTAACTTGAATATCTTGCAATTTTCTTCAGTCTTTGGATGTTCTACTGTCTCTAAAAGTAGCTCCAAATAGTGTAATTTTTTAAAATAATGTTTTTTATCAATTATAAGTAAAAACAATTTTAACATTCTTTTTTTAAATTTTATTTTATTTTACATACAAATCACTTCCCTTCCTCCATCCCTATGCTAACCTTTCCATGAGACAGCAAACAATTAAATATAGAATATACATATGTAATCATAGAAAAATATTTCCTTACTAATCATGATGTAAAATAAAACAGAACAAAAATTATAAAAAAGAAAGTGAAAATAGTATGCTTCAATCTACATTCAGACTTCATGAGCTCTTTCTCCAAAGGTGGAGAGCATTTTTCATCATGCATCCTTTTTAATTGTCTTAGATAATTTTATTACTGAGAATAATCAAATCATTCACACAACATACTCTTAATGTGTAGAACAACCTCTCGATTCAGCTCACTTTGCAGAAGTTCATGTAAGTTTTTCCAGGTTTTTTTGAAAGCATTATTCTTGTCATTTCTTATAACACATTAGTATTCTCATACAATATACAACAAGGCATTCTCTATCTACTGGATTTCTCCTCAACTTCCAATTCTTTGTGGCTAAATGATTTATATAGTATTGTTATTAAACATTCTTTAAATATTTTGTAGAATTCACTTGTAAATTCATCTGGTCCTACCACTCTTTGGTCAATTTTGGAATAGTTGTCAAGTACAAATGAAAAAAAAACAGTATATTCCTTTCTATTCCCATTTATTTTTCTCAAGAGCTTTATCATATCTAATTTTTTTTCCTAAAATTCCATTAATTTGTTTACCTTCTTTCTTATTTATCTGTTGATTAGATTTATCTAGTCATGAAAAGGGCCAAACCCACTAAAATATTTTTTACTGTTTATTCTCTCCTATAACTCATTTAACTTTTCCTTTAAAATTTTAGATGCTATTTCATTTGGTACATCTATGTTTAGTAATGATAATACTTCATTGCCTGTGGTACCTTTTCACAAAATATAGTTTCCCTACTTATCTCTTTTAATTAATTCCATTTAGGCTTTTGACTTGTCTGAAATCATTATCTCTACCTTTGCTTTTTGTTTGTTTTTGTTGTTTTCACTTTAGCTGAAACATAACAAATTCTCTTCTACCACTGTAGCTTTTCTCTGAGGATGGCTTTCTGCTTCATGTTTTTCTTAAAAAGAACATATTATAGGATTCTCATTTCTGATTCATTATAGTATCCATTTCTGCTTTTTGAGTAAGTTCTTCCTATTAAGATTCACAGTTATTATGATAACTAACTTTTCTTTCCCTACATCCTACATTTTTCCCCTACCTTCTTTCTCTTTCCACTCTGTTTTTCTTCTCACTACCATCTCCCCAATCTATCCCTTTTATCTCATCCTCATCACCCTTTTTTTATGCCTCTCCCCTTCTACTTTCCTGTAGGGTAATATAGGATTTTCCAACCAATTGAGTGTGGATGTTATTTCCTCTTTGGGTCATTTCCTATGAGAGTAAGTTTCAAGGATTGTGTACCACCCAATCCTATCTTCCAAACCACAATAAAATCTTTTGTGCATGCTTTATATAAGATAATTGACAGCATTTCTATCTCTCCTTCTCCCTTCTCCCAATATATTCCTTTATCTTATCCCTTAATTTACTTTTTTTGGCTCTCATCCCATTATATTCAACTCAGATCTAAGCCCTCTGTCAATGTATACTCCTTCTAACTTTCATAATTAAGAAAAAAATATTCTTAGGCGTTACGAGTGTCATCTTCCTATGTAGAATGTAAACAGTTTAAACCAGTGATGGCAAACCTTTTTGGAGAAAGAGTGCCCAAACTGCAACTCTCAGACCACAAGTGAGCTTCCCCTTTACCATAGACAGGAGAGGGAGGAAGCATTCCCATTGGACTGCTGGGCAGAGGGGTGGGTGATATGAAAAATGTCCTCGGGTGCAGTAGAAAGGGGAAGGAGAATAGCCCAATCTAGCTCACATGCCATAATTTTGCAAAGATGGGTTTAAACAATGAATCCCTTATGATTTTTCTCTTCTTTTTATTTTTTTTAAACTTCTCTTGAATCTTTAAATGTTTAATGCCAAATTTTCTCTTTAGCTCTGGTCTTTTTTATCAGGAATACTTGCATATCCTCAATCTAATTAAATATCCATTTTCCCCAGAAAAGTTATACTCAGTTTTACAGGTTAGGTGATTCTTTGTGATTATCTTAATCCCTTTGGCTGCAAGAATATCATATTCCAATGCCTCTGACCCTTTAATTTGAAACTACTAAATCTGCTATCCTAACTATAGCTCCATGATATATGAATTGTTTCTTTCTGGATGTTTGCAATATTTTCTCCTTGAACTGGGATCTGTGGAATCTGTCTATAATATTCTTGAGAGTTTTTATTTTGGGATATCTTTCAAGAGGTGATTGATGCACTCTTTCCATTTTTATTTTAGCCTCTGGCTCAACAATATCAGGGAAGTTTTCCTTTTTATTTTCTTGATATATAGTATTTAGACTTTTTTTTAACCCTTACCTTCTGTCTTAGAGTCAATACTGCTTATTGGTTCTAAGGCAGAAGAGCAGTAAGGACTAGGCAATGGGGGTTAAGTGACTTACCTGGACACAACTAGGAAGTTTCTGAGGCCAGATTTGAAACCAGGACGTCCCATTTTTGGGCCTGGCTGTCAAACTTCTGAGCCACCCAGTTGCCCCCTTAGACTCTTTTTTTTTTTTTAATCACAATTTTCAGATGAATCAACAATTCTCAAGTTAGGTCTCTTTGATCTATTTTCCATGTCAGTTATTTTCTGAGAAGTTATTTTATATTTTTTATATTATTTTCATTCTCTTGACTTTTTTATTGTTTCTTAATGTCTCATGGAGGAATTTGCTTCCTCTGACTCCAATTTGATTTTTTAAGGAAAATAATTTTCTTCAGGAAGCTGTTATACCTCCTTTTCCATTTGGTCTATTCAACTTTTTAAAAAAAGTTCTTTTCATGAGTGATTTTTTTGGTACTTTTTTTTCCATTTGATCAATCCTGTTTATTTAGAAATTATTCTTTTCAGTGGATTTTTGGGCCTCTTTTTACGTTTTGTCCTGTTCTGTTGTGTGTGTGTGCTATTTCTCTCAGTATTTTTATGACTTCTTTACCAAGTTCTTAACTCTTGCATTATTTTGTTTTTCCTCATTTTCCTCTGCCTCTCTTATTTGATTTTTTAAAACCCTTTTTTGGCTCTTCCAGAACTTAAGACCAATGAACATTTTTCTTTGAGGCTTTTCATGTATCTGCTTTGATCTCATTTTCTTCTGAGTCTGTGATTTAATATTTCTATGGTCAGTTTCTTTCTTTCTTTCTTTCTTGGATTTTTGCTCATTTTTCTAGCCTTTTTTTCCTTTTAACTTTCTGTTAAAGTTGTTCTCTACCACAAGGGTAGAGGGGTCATTATCCAAAGCTTGAGATTTTTTATGCTGCTGTGTTCAGAGTTAGTTCTGAGAGTATGCAGGTTTCAGTTCTTCCCAGTTTGCTTTATCTAAGGACCGAAGTGGCCAATGCTCTCCTGGCCTGTGCCCATGTCTGTAAGCAACCATGGTACTCTTTTGCCCTAGAACTATGACCAAGGTCCTTTGATATGTTTGGGCAATGCAATAGTTTCAAGAAAGAGTCTCCTATTACCTCCTTATGACCAATTTTCTGACCCATAATAATCTATGACCTATGAGGTCTGAAAGCTTCCATGTTGCTTATTCAATCACCTTCAAGACCTGCTGCTTGTTTGCTGGTGTAGGACCTGCACTGGCCCAACCTCTGAAGGACTCACCCTAGAGATGACTTTCTTCCTGAACCTCTAACTTGGCTTGAGCTAGAAAATCATTTTATCCTCTCCTTTTGTTGATTTTGCTGCTCCTGAATTTATATTGAAGCATTATTTTAATGTTGTTTGGAGGAGATTTTGGGAGCACTTAGGGAAATCTCTGCCTTAACTCCACAATCTTGACTCTGTTTCTTTGAATAATGAAGTTTCATTAAAATTTTGCACAAATATGATATATATGCATATACATATATATGTATGTTTATTGCCTATTTATATAGGCAGTAAACATACTTTTATCTTTAAATTAAGGTATGATTTGGTTGCTGTTTAAAAATTAATGTCATTGAGCATGGACAATGCAAAAGAATTCCAGAGGCTATAATGTGAACAACATATTTCTTTACTAATGAGTAATTATGACTAGGGATTTTAAGTACTCTTTTTTACATGAACAAACATTAAAAAAAAGAACAGTCCTGACATAGCGATTAGAGTTCTGAACCTGGAGTCACAAAGACATAAATTTGAATCCTGACTTAGACATTCACTAGCTACATAATCCTGAACAACTCTTTTTTATCTCAATTCATTTTTCCATATATAGAATGGAGATAATGGTATATCCCTGATAAAAGAGGGTTGTTGTGGCTATCAATCATAATAATCATAAAGATCATAGGCTGAAAGATAGAAGGGACCTTAAAAGCAACTGAATCCAATCCCCCCCCCCATCTTATGAATGAAAACCTGATGTTTCTCATCATTGAAATTCTTAGAATAGAGAGCATATAACCATTTGTAGGAGATGGGGTAGAAAGAATTCCCTTTCAGATTTAGAAAACAGTCAGTGACTTCTGTGGATCTTTCTAAATTGGAGATTTTTGTCATTACTTTTAAAGAATGAGAATAACTTTGAATGATGTAAATGCATTTAGAGAGGTAAATGACTTGCCCAAGTTCACATAGCTGAAAAGAGTTAGGGACAGGATTTGTTCCAAAGTCTTTCTGACTCTAAGTCCTCCACTGCATCCCATTTTACTTTGAGAATATATACAAATGTTAGTTATGATTATGTTGTACTGGAATTTTAATAAATCATACAAGGTGTTGGATATCATATTAAGATAATGATATAATGAATTCCTTTTAGTGTCTCTTTATAAATCTCTGATTTCTCTCTTTCACAAACACACACACACACACACACACACACAAATTCATACATATGCACAACACACACATTTTCACAGAGAACTAAAAATCACAAGAGTTAATTGAGAATTACAATGGTAAAAAGAACAATATATGATTTCCTTCATCTTGTATTTAGTGATATTACAGAACTATTAGATTTCTAACCACCACATGTCTCTCTCTCTCTCTCTCTCTCTCTCTCTCTCTCTCTCTCTCTCTCTCTCTGTTTTTGTCACACTATCTTTATTCTCTGTTTTTTTTCTTTGTCTCTCTCTGTCTCTGTCCTTCTGTCTGCCTCTCTCTCTTTCCTTTTCTCCCCTCTATTTCTCTCTACACTGTCTCTTTCCCTCTTCCTGCAGTTTCACCAGGGAGCCACATTTTCCAACAGAAGAAAGCCCGGCTTTAGCAGGAATGCTCCAACTACTGTACGATAAATCAACAGGCGACAGTGTGTTAGGGGGCGGGAGGCCCACTATAAGGAAAGCTAATTAAAGCTGTCTTTGAAGGCAGTGTGTGAAGGTAACTAAATCCATTTATCCCCTCCATGAACCTCACTCTCATGTGTGTTTGCTAAAGCTGTATCAGAAAACCAATTACAGATGTAGCTCCTGCAGTTTGCTTTGCTGTCAGTGAGGAGAAGCTAATGTCCTGCAAACAGAGATCAACTAGCTCATTAACCGAAGAAACACAGCTCAAAAAGAAGGTGTGTTTACTTTTTAAGTAATTAAAAGAAATGACCCAAATGAAGATAAGTCCTTACTTATCACCCTATCCCTTTTTCAGAACCAAAACAGGAAACAAGGCTGAATGTTGCCGCCAACCCAGTGAAGCCCAAATATAAATCCACCATCACAAATTTTTAATCTTGGGGTACTGAAAGAATCTATTTCACCACAGTAGAGAGAGTCTTCATTCTCTTGGGGCTCACAATTTAAGACAACATTGGTCGAAACTTAAAAAGGCTATTTTCTTCCTATTTAGACAAGAGAACATCCATCTAATATCCATGAAATATATCAATCATCATCCAAAGTGTTTTTGATTTAAACAATGGAAGAGGAGTCTTGGGAGTTACATAGACATACAGAGCCAGAGCCAACAAAATTCCTCCTCGATGGAGTTAGCTAGGAAAGACTTTGTGGAACAGGTGGGATTTCAAAACTCCTTTGAGTGGCGGGGAGTATTTGAATTTGTGGCTTTCATCCAATTCTACATTTACTCTACAAAGCACAAGGATACTGGATATCTGGACCTAAGCCAGATGTAGTGAAACAGAGAAAGAGAAATCATTTTGAAACAAAAGGTTTTAAATGTTCAGCCAGATTTAATGTATACACTATTCCTTAACAGCAGAGCAGCAATAACTTATCCCCCATGGCTTGGAAGAATTAATGTCCTTCCTAATGTAGCTACATAAGTTGGGGGAAAGAGTGGGAGGAGGAAGTGATTTATACACTAAGAGAATTTGGTGGTATGTTAATTAAGTTACCAAAAGCCACAAAAGTCTGCTTACTACTTAGTCAAACTTCTAGGCCTTCTCTGTGTAACAGCTTTAGTTCAAAGGATTTTCTTGGTTCGTGTAATTTAAGGTCACAGTCTTACAAAGGTAGACGTCAACTGGGTGATTCTTTCTAAATTTCTCAAGATCATTCACTTTACTATTTACTTACTTATATACCATATATATATATATGTATATGTATATATATATATATATACTATATATATTATATACTTACTATTTACAAGAGCAGAGAAATTACTTCT
>NC_058135.1:66278719-66309706 GCF_016433145.1 Gracilinanus agilis | reverse complement strand
TCTCTCTCTCTCTCTCTCTCTCTCTCTCTCTCTCTCTCTCTCTCTCTCTCTGTTTTTGTCACACTATCTTTATTCTCTGTTTTTTTTCTTTGTCTCTCTCTGTCTCTGTCCTTCTGTCTGCCTCTCTCTCTTTCCTTTTCTCCCCTCTATTTCTCTCTACACTGTCTCTTTCCCTCTTCCTGCAGTTTCACCAGGGAGCCACATTTTCCAACAGAAGAAAGCCCGGCTTTAGCAGGAATGCTCCAACTACTGTACGATAAATCAACAGGCGACAGTGTGTTAGGGGGCGGGAGGCCCACTATAAGGAAAGCTAATTAAAGCTGTCTTTGAAGGCAGTGTGTGAAGGTAACTAAATCCATTTATCCCCTCCATGAACCTCACTCTCATGTGTGTTTGCTAAAGCTGTATCAGAAAACCAATTACAGATGTAGCTCCTGCAGTTTGCTTTGCTGTCAGTGAGGAGAAGCTAATGTCCTGCAAACAGAGATCAACTAGCTCATTAACCGAAGAAACACAGCTCAAAAAGAAGGTGTGTTTACTTTTTAAGTAATTAAAAGAAATGACCCAAATGAAGATAAGTCCTTACTTATCACCCTATCCCTTTTTCAGAACCAAAACAGGAAACAAGGCTGAATGTTGCCGCCAACCCAGTGAAGCCCAAATATAAATCCACCATCACAAATTTTTAATCTTGGGGTACTGAAAGAATCTATTTCACCACAGTAGAGAGAGTCTTCATTCTCTTGGGGCTCACAATTTAAGACAACATTGGTCGAAACTTAAAAAGGCTATTTTCTTCCTATTTAGACAAGAGAACATCCATCTAATATCCATGAAATATATCAATCATCATCCAAAGTGTTTTTGATTTAAACAATGGAAGAGGAGTCTTGGGAGTTACATAGACATACAGAGCCAGAGCCAACAAAATTCCTCCTCGATGGAGTTAGCTAGGAAAGACTTTGTGGAACAGGTGGGATTTCAAAACTCCTTTGAGTGGCGGGGAGTATTTGAATGTGTGGCTTTCATCCAATTCTACATTTACTCTACAAAGCACAAGGATACTGGATATCTGGACCTAAGCCAGATGTAGTGAAACAGAGAAAGAGAAATCATTTTGAAACAAAAGGTTTTAAATGTTCAGCCAGATTTAATGTATACACTATTCCTTAACAGCAGAGCAGCAATAACTTATCCCCCATGGCTTGGAAGAATTAATGTCCTTCCTAATGTAGCTACATAAGTTGGGGGAAAGAGTGGGAGGAGGAAGTGATTTATACACTAAGAGAATTTGGTGGTATGTTAATTAAGTTACCAAAAGCCACAAAAGTCTGCTTACTACTTAGTCAAACTTCTAGGCCTTCTCTGTGTAGCAGCTTTAGTTCAAAGGATTTTCTTGGTTCGTGTAATTTAAGGTCACAGTCTTACAAAGGTAGACGTCAACTGGGTGATTCTTTCTAAATTTCTCAAGATCATTCACTTAACTATATACTTACTTATATACCATATATATATATGTATATGTATATATACTATATATATTATATACTTACTATTTACAAGAGCAGAGAAATTACTTCTTTAGGCTGTTCCAGGTATTTGATAAAATATACAGAACTAGGTACAATCGGTTGGTCTACAGAGTTTGGTTTAATTTCCTTTTTAGTTGTGAAATAATTTTGCTTAAGATTTCATAATTACACCTACAAATTCAAAGATGTAAAAAAAACTTGAAATTTTTAGTAATGATTTATATATAAATAGCTATAGAACCAGATTCACCAAATAAAAGTATGGAACACAGTCACTACCAAGCAAACCACATGTTTATTCAATATTTAAGTCACCATTGATGTTAGCTTGGCCAGTAAGTCCTCTCTGGGAGGATGTGCTCCCTGTTTGCTAACATGTTATTTAGTTTATGTCAGACTACATTTTAGAATGACATCACCTTCGTTTCAAGATAATAAGAATTGCTTTGTTAATTCCCTACTCTTCTTCTGGAATAAAACTCCCAGATCCTTAATGTCCTTAGACAGTCCATAATGATTTAGAATTGCAAAGGCTGGTAAATTGTTTAACTTTATTTACTCTGACATAGTTCTTATGATTAAACATTTGAAGGGAGATCTAACCTTAGGAATCATCGAGTCTACCTCCCTTATTTCACAATTAAGCTAGCAGGAGGTCAAAATTACCTAAGATCACAGAAATAATAAAATACCAAATCGATATGAAATCCTTACTCAATTAACTCTGTTAATGCTAGAAATATTCTAAAATAGATTCCTATTTGGGAGAGCCAACACTTACCCATGTAAATAAATGCAAAGTATGTACAAATTAATTTCAAGAGACAGGAATCGGTTACTAGGAATAGGAAAAGTCTTCTAATGGATGGGGTTGGGCTCAGAAAGAATATCATAATTCTCAGAGGCAGAGAGATAGGAAAGAAATTCATTTGAAATGAAAGGGAGAGACCATGCAAAGTCATGGTGGCTGCAGATTGAACATGTTTCTAGTAAGCTAATTTGACTTACACAAATGGAATAAAAGAGAATAATATGAAATATGAAAGAAAGATAGGTGAAATCTAAAGTGTGGAGGTTTTTAAATTCTAGATAGAGAATGTCATTTTTTTCTTAAGGAAATAGAGAATCATTAAATAGTTTTGAATGGGGTACAATATGGTTAGATTTATTTTTATTTTATTTTTAATGAAATAGATGTATGAAGATAGAATAGAGATGAGATGGAATGGGAACCTGACTCCAAAGCCAATTTTCTTCCAATTGTTCTTCTTTAAAAAAAGTTACGTTGATGTTCTTTTAAAAAAAGTGTAATAGTATACTAATGACCTCCTTTCATGTTCATATATTATAGAAGCTTCCTATAGAACAAAATACAATTAAGCAAAACTGGTTGGCATAGAAGCCAGGTCTGACATCTATACTCATTTTACACCTATAATCTCCCACTTCATTTTTGAGAAAGTAGGATGAACACGCTTTAATTTATTTATTTTTAATTTTTTTAAATTTACATTGATAGTTTTAAAAATAATCATTTTTTCATTTTATTTTGCAGTCCATGTTCTCTTCCTCCTTCCAGATCCTCCCTCCTTACAACGGAGGTAATATATAATAAATAATATATATTTGCTATCATAAAATACATTTTTCATGTTTGTCATTTTGTGAAAGATACATTACTACTTACATTAGAGAAGAATTCATGGAGAAAATAAAGAATGGGATGCTTCGCATAATAATACATTTATTGTAAATTGTTCAACATTCAGTAGAGTGGAGGGAAAGAAGGAAGGGATACAGTTTTTAGATCTTATAACTTTGGAAAATGTATATTAAAAATTATTACATATAATTGGGGAAAATAAAATATATTTGAATTAAAAAAATAGTATGTTTCAATCTGCATTTAGACTCAGTCAGTTCCTTCTGTAGTGGTAAATAGTCTTTTTTCATGAGTTTCTTGATATTGTTCTAGATCCTTTTCAGCTGAGATCAGCAAAGGATTCATGGAAGAGATTTCATTTCTGCTCAACCATGAAGTAACAGAAATGTTTTTCCATGCCTTTGAGGAGGAAGAGGCATATTCCAGGCATGGGGAATGATCTTCATAATTGCCCAAAGTGGGAAGTAAATTGAATGTGGAGCACCTAGACATCCCTTTCCATTTCAAAGCAAGATGAATAAAGGGACTGAGATTAAACAAGCCTGGAAATTCAGATTGCATGCAAATTTTAGAGGACCTTAAGTAAAGGACATTACATTTTATTCCAAAGGCAATAGGAAGCCGCAGAAGTTTTGAATAGGGGATGTTTGGAGCTATGAAATAAGAAAATGATTTTGGCAACTCCATGACTGATAAATTTCTGAAGGAAAAAACAATTCAGAACCAGGGTATTATAACATTTAACCCAATGACTCCTATTTGGTCTAGAATAAACTGAAAGTCCTAAATCTTTTACACTTG
This sequence comes from Gracilinanus agilis, assembly GCF_016433145.1. Lineage (NCBI taxonomy): Eukaryota > Metazoa > Chordata > Mammalia > Didelphimorphia > Didelphidae > Gracilinanus > Gracilinanus agilis. The sequence goes on along the minus strand of NC_058135.1, from coordinate 66,305,710 downwards.
AGTCTCTAATTTCCTATATACTATATTGGTACAGTTTTTGATGATGATTTTTTACTTAATATAAGATTCTATTCTCATAGAATAGAGGCAGAAGTTATGTAGGGAATAGATGTGGCAACATAGACAGAAAAACATAGATTCAAGACCTGCTACTGATGCATACTAGCTGTGTAGCCCTGAGCAAGCAGTTAAACTCTCAGTGTTCAGAGAAAACTCTGTTAAGACTCTAAGTTTCAGAGAAGATATGAAATCATATTGGTTAAAGAAATTTCCTCATTAAGTCATCTCCTACACCAGTGAAATTGAAGGAGCAGTTTCTTTCCCTTCATGAATTCCATTACTCAAGCATTTCAAGATGATTTTAACATCCAAATTTTGCCATTAAATGTTTTAACTAACCTTTCTAGGTTTATCTCAACCACAATTTTGATAGACATATTTTATGCGTTTTTGCCATATTTCCTCTGAAAATACTCACAAAAGTTTGAACAGGCTGGAGTCCACTGGAGACCTATTCATGCCTGGCATTAATCCACTAGCCATATTTTTGGTGTATATTATTCAACTAGTTATGAATAAACCTCACTATATTTTCTTCTGTTACATAGTTATCCATCTTGTCCACAATTACTGTGAGACATTACTGCATAAACCTCATTAGAATGTAGATATATTCTATAATAATTCTATCATATCTAAGACTTTTAATCATATTTTAAAAGACTTCAGTTTGGTATAACTTGTTCTTAGAGACATCTAGTGATTTCCACTTTTCTTTTCAAATCCCCATCAATTTCCTGTGATGAAATGCTTTTACATATCACAAAAAGGAGGAAACAAAGAATATAATAACAATGGCATATGTCCATATGATATTTATTATTAGAACAATGCATGTTCTTCTTGGTTCCCTCGCATGATGGTGATGGGGTCAGAGTGGACCAAGAGAAATCAATAACTCCATACCCTATGAAAGGAAAGCAAAAATTAAAGAGTGCAATCCAGATTGGCCTTTGAGTAAGTATGCATGCATAGTTTCAAATAGAACTAAAGACAAACCCACTTGGAAGCTTGAATATAGAACTCTTTAAAAGTCTTCTATTTCCCCTTTTAAACACCTCCAGTTTTTTTTTCCACCCCTTTTCCTCAGCTTCTTTGTCTGTCTCTAGAGATATTACACCATGTTAGTATGCTTTTGAAAACATGAGGCCTAAAACTGAAAATCACAGTCCAGATGTGGTCTGAACAGGAAGGACACAATGGAACTATGACTACATTCTGGGCACTATGCCTCTATTAATTTATCTTACATTGGTGTCTTTGTTTGCCAGGTCTCTCTTCTGACTCCTCTTGAGCTTACAGCAAACTAAAATCCCCAGAACTTTGTCCCAACAAATGTAATTGTTCTCTCATGCTACATCTTTGGAGTTGATTTTAAATAGATGAAAGCTAAAACTTTAGTTAAATATAAATTAAATTTTACCTTAAGCCCTTCTATCATTTTTGAGATATGCTTCAATCATGAAGTTGTTATCCAATAAGTTAGCTGTCCCTCTTGGCTTTTTGCCATGTAGAAATTTAATATATTTCCTTACCATCGTGCAAGTAAAAATCATATACCAAAAGATGGCCAAAGGAAGATATCTAGTCACTTTGAGAGGCCTCCTCCAAGATGACACTAAAAGTCACTAATATTTGGATTCAGCCATTCAAATAATCTTAATCCAATTATATTATTATCCAACACGTCTTCATCTTGTACAAAAAGAAGACATGACAGATGAAGCTGTCCAGCAGCTCCATGAAGATTTCTAGTGGGTGGGACACTCAGAAAGGGGAACCAAAGACTAAAGTGAAAATGGGTTACGGGTTAAGGACTAATGGAAAGAGAACATAAGGCAGGAATAAAGACATGCAGACAGAAAGTTTTGGCATAAGATAGACAGTGAGTGAACTCTGGTGGTCAAGAGCTTAGATGGTTTAGAGCTTCTCCCTCAGCTGCCATAGAGGTACTTTTATTGGGGTTACAACAGTATAGGGGGAAGGGGAGAGCCAAGTGGTTTGATACATTAACATTATGAGGTAATCATCAGGAGATACAAACTGCCTGAACCTAAAACAATAGGTAGAGCTAATACCTGGATCAGGAGCTGATATGGCCTAAGAGGTCTATGAATGTTTGGGTGTAAATTTTTATGGGGATTGGTCACAAACTCATTGATGAAATAATTGCTCAGGGTAGATGCAATAATGATAATGAATATAGAAAATTTAGAAAAAAAAACAATTGTCATTTTGTATTTAATATCTTTATCAAAGACAATATTTTGCTCCCACCTTTGATACTTTCCTTTGAAAAATGTTAGTTTGTTCATAAAACATATATGCATCCATAAGAATCTCTTCAGAATCTGTTTCTTCCTCATATGTAGAATTTGTGTTTGTTTCATTGAAACTTCAGATTTCAGAGAATCTGAACTGTGGTAGATCGACTCCCTCTTTATAATTTTCTACACTAGGATCCTTACTTGTTTTGTTTTCTGAAAAATTTGAAACCTGTTCTCCCCAAATCAAAGATATATTTCAAACTATTCCCAGCATTCCCTTCTTTGTCCAATATGAATATAAAATGAAGTGGTCACCTCCTTCACAAGCTTGTTCTGTTATCTTTAGTTCATTTATTAGTTAAAATATGGTCTGGAATAACAGTTGCCTCTTATCACTTCTACTTTTTAAAGGATAAATTTGTCATTATGGCAAGTGAACTTTTTATTAACATTTTTTCTTTTGTCAGACATTTCCAAATATTATAACCATATCTTGCATTTCTTTCAGGTCTGTGATATTCTTAAAGTCATAATCTATTTCTTCTTTTTTTCCCCTGCGTGACCTGGAGCACACTCCTGTACAATATAGCTTATGTTTCTAGTCATAGATACATAGTCACAGAAAAAATCTAGCAACTTTTACCATTTCAGTTTGAAAATTTATTCTCAGACGTTAATGTTCTGATACAAAATGGTACCTCCTGACCTATGTTATCTAATCTGTTTCCTTTTGAATCTGAAATTCCATTTTGTAACTATATGCTACTCATGAGTCACCTCCTGGCAGTTCTCAGTGATATCTATTAGTGTGAATTTATATCTTGCATTAAGATGTCTTGTTCATTTTATTCTTATGTATTCTTTGTATTTTTTGCATAGGTATCTGAGACCATAAGTTATTATTTCTACACCTTTGAGATACAGTCTTGGGTAAATTAATGATGATATTGTCCTCCAATTGTACCTGCTTTTCTCCAGAATATCTGGAGTAGTAAAGGATATGGACAGTTTTTTTTTTTCCCTCGCAGATAATCTCTTTAAATCCTTTTCAACTTCTTCACAAATATTCAGGCAAATGTATTTTGCAATTCTTTTTTGAAATCCTTTTCTAACAAATTTATTGACCATATTCACCTATACTTTTCTTACTCTGTTGTACTTAGAATATATTTTTATTGTCTTTTCTTGGCCATTTCCTCCCATGAATTAATGGTTTCATTCACTGATATGTTTTCTTGTTATGTCATGCCTTCTACTATTTATGGGATCTGGCTTGGTAGGTATATGTGAGCAGTTTCTTATCTGCCCCTCTAATGTCACTGGATTTGCAAGAATTGTCATAGTGTTAATAAAACAGAAATATGTATTCAAGCTGGAAAAGAGTAAGGAAAAAAATGTATGATCAGAAAATGTTATAAATATAGCAACTTGAAATTACCAGATTTTTTTTAAAAAGCAGCAATTACTTTATGCATGAAACATGCTCAATTAACCAGGCTAAAGCTCTTAGGCTTCTCTCTTTATGAAGGCCATTGAATTTCTGCAAATTATAAATGCTGGAATTTCTAAAGATATTCTCTCATGAGTCAGATCCAAATGAACAACTACAGATATTTGATTTCTTCCCCCTTCATTACTTATCAAAATCATTATCAAATGTAATCTCAGTTGACTGAAGCAAGATTATTTAGAAATATGATAAAAGGAAGATGTCAGATAATTCATTATCTTAATTACATGAAGATACACAAGCAATCAGATATATCTGAACAGAACATGACTTCAGCTCAGTGTGGGAGAAGTGGAAGGTAGAGAAGACACAATTTTTTAATTTATAAAATGAAATATTAAAAATTAAAAATGACTAAAATTAAAATATTGATTGGATGCAGATTAATGAAAGAAACATTATAAGACTTAAACAAGTACCTTCAGTGTTCTATATTGAACAAAATGTATCTATGTGTAAATCTATTTTATTTTATTTCCAATTGATTCCATGAAAACTTGTTTTGCAGCATGGGATTAGAACATAATTTTCATGCATTGTAACATCCTGTATTTCAGTTCAAATATGGACCATCATAAATTTGTAAATGAGAACAATTCTGATGTCGAACAACTGAGCTGTACATAGAGCAGGGAGCTCTTGTGTTGAGAGAAGTCATTTGCAAAATCAAACTCAATGAGCATTGTCGTCAAGAAGTAAAAAGGATATGAGTCGGTCTATGAAGGCAATTTGGGTGTAAGGAAGGATAAAGGGGATATTAGGTGATTTTAAGGTGATTGGAGGAGGAAAGAAGGTAAGGGAAGGTATATAGGAGATAAGGGAAATGGGGTATGTAGGAGAGGCAGCTCAAACAGATTTATTCCCAGAGGCTTGAGACAGAGGATACAGGGAGGAAATTAGGGCCAGTAAGAAATGTTTAGGTTTGGCTGGAGGGTTTCTCTTGTTAGTTTCTAAAGTCTCTTGAGGGAGGGGTCGAGGGGCCCCTCCCTGCCAGTCAAACTGATGGCTGGAGGAAGTCTCGGGTAGGTACTTCCTGCCAAGATGGATGCCCCCAGTTCTCTCAAGAAATTAAAAAAAAAAGATTTCTTCTCTCTTTAGCCCTTGCCTCAATTTTCAATACAATGATTCACCAGAGGCTTTGAATAGGTAACAAGGGGATTTATTAATACCAGGGTCAGTCAGAAGGGAAGAGGGGTTCAGGGTTTTCTAACTGCTGCTAGGGAGAGGCTGATGTGGGGGATGGGTCAGAGAGAGGTTTAGACAATAAGGGTCCAGCTCTCCCAGTCAGGAAGATTTGACTGCCTTTTAAGTAAAGTCTTTATTGAATCACTAAAACTAGGGGTAACTTATTTGAGGATATTCTGCTGCCAATAGAAACTAAACCCACAATATCTAATCACCAAGCCCTCCCTTCCACCAGAACCAAAGGAAATTCAGGAAAGGGAGGGACTGAGATGGGAGATCAGGGAGAGGTTCAGAGAAATGAGATAGGTTTAAATTTCCCCAAGACAAATAAGCACAGGCCAAGGCCGAAGCAATTAGGCCAAAGCCAACAGGTTAAGCCAAAGCAAAAGCCTCCAGCCACAGCGAAAGCCAGAAGGCAAAAGCCCCGTCAGTTGGAACTTCACCTCTATTTAGAGCTTAAGTTCTAACTGACTTTCTGAAGATTCTAAGACTTCTAACTGACTTTTTGTGACCGTTAGAAATTACAGAAGCAGCATGCACATGTCTTTTAAGTTAGTTTGAGCTTTAAGACATGCCCATATTTAATACCTAGCATTTATTTAATTCTTTAATACTTGCAAATGCAGCTAGCCTGTACAGTAGATAGAGTGTCAGGTCTCAAAGCTTAACCCTGTTTGCTTCAAAGTTGCCACATTTGTAAAATGAGCTGGAGAAGGCAATGGCAAACCCCTTCCAGTATCTTTGCAACAAAAATGGGTTTATAAAGAGTCAGATAGGAGTGAAAAACTACTAAACGAAAATAAAATTGAGGCTTACAAAGCCCTTCAGCATGTGTTATCTTGTTCATTTTTCATCGCAACCTTAAAAAGTAGCTACTGTCATTATTCCCATTTTATGGATAAGGAATCTAAAGCTAACACAGGTGACTTGTCCAAAGTCACACAATTAGTAAGTATATGAGAAGTTTTGAACTCAGATGTCTTCTTGACTCCAAACCTAGTGTTCAATGCCCTAAGCCATCCAGGTACTCCTCTAATTTTATGTATCCAATAATTACCAACCCTAATGACTGAGTCACCATGAAATTTTCCATACCAGTCCTCATCTTACCAGTCAGTCCCATTTCCATAACCCCAGAAAAGACATGAATTATTTACTCCCTGGTCTATTTCAATAGCACCCTAAAAGAAGTCTGTGTACCTCTTATTTCTCCTCATGCAGCTTATTGAACAATCTCACTTACCTATCTATTTGCTCCTCTGTCTTTTACATTTAGCCTCATATATATATATATATGTATATATATTGATACCGAATACCCCACCAGCACCATCAAAAATGAATTGCCTTTAGATCTCATTCCTCTCTCTTTGTCCACTCCACTTATTGGCTTCTTTGTTTTCTTTATTATTATTTATACTTCCTCCTCAGTACATAAAGGAATATAATGGTAGAGTTTAAAGGTGATGGATCCACTGTCAATGATAACAAAAAAGAGATTCTTATAGTCATCTTTATAGATCTCTTAGATTATGTTGCCACTTATTTTAAGTCTTATAGTTTTATCCTTAAATTCCTTTAAGGTGTGTTTGATTTAATAGAGTCCTTTCATAAAGTTTCTTAATTCTCTGAAAAACTCTCCCTCACAAACACACACACACACACACACACACACACATATACACACCTTTGTATCTCTCATTTATGTATACATGCATCTGTATAAATGTGCATATATGTATACACACACTCTATTAAATGCTTGGAAAAACTGATAAACCTTTGTCTGTATTATTTTCCAAAAGGCAACTATTAACCTACTTGCACTGCCACATCACTCCCAAAGTTATTATAAAAAACAAACAAACAAAACAAAAAAAACACATATATCCATCAAGGGCATCACTGCAATGGGTTTGAGAAGCAAATAAGTAGGATTCCTCATATTCTCTAGCTAACCACATATTTTAGACACATGGAATTAACTGAAAGGTAAAGATAATAGAACATCTTTCTCTGCTTGTTATTTATCGACTAAAAAAAGTGGACTTGATAGAGGAAAAGTTTGCTTTAATGGAATTTAGCATATCTAACAAAATTTCTCCCATGGATACATCGAAATCAAACAATGTTCCTTGATAGTTGCAACAAGAGAGATAACATTATTTCATAGCTTTCTGGTCAATGTAAAGCAAGCCATAAAACCGGAAGATGTACTCACCCAAGAGGGCTTTTTTTTTTTCCAAGAGGAGAATGTAGAACAGAGTTCAGATTCAAGGGGGATTTCTTATTGATAGTGAGGTCTCCCCATCTTCCTACTATTTGCAGATGACATGGTATAATGACATTAAGACTCAGCACATTACAGTACCTCTTAAATGAAATCCATAATTAATCAAGAGTTTGGCTATCAACACAGAACAAATAAATGCATCAAGAATGCCTCTTGTCTAGGCTCTGTCATACCAATCTATTGAACAGCCCATAAAGCTTGTATCAGTACATATATTCTCCTATTGTTGTTGCTATTTTAAATACTAGTATTATTCTAGTGATGCCATAATTTTATCTTGAGTCTCCACAAATGCATACAAGACTAATATATAGTGGATTCTAGAAGGATATAGCCTTTTACAAAAGGAATCTAGAAGGAGATATTTGAAGAATATCAAGCAGAGGCTAGATGACCACTTTTTGGATAAATTACAGTACGATTCCTTTTTGATATGGGTTGTCAATGAGATCTCTATCAACTTTCAAATTCTCTGATTCTGTGAACAAAAAAAAAAGAAAGGGAAGGGACAGAGTGTAATGAGGAGGTTTAACAAACAGAAACCCTATATGTACCTTATACAAAGGAATAAGAAATCTGAAAGTAGGGTCCCATGTACATTATTTGGACATAACAGGGTGTTGACAACAGTGAGAAAATGTTATCATCACCACTGGAAGGATTATTCATTTAGATGAAATCAAAGACTTATAAAAGTGACTCCCCTAGTCCTCTACACATAGTAGGAGCTTTATAACAAAAACAGTTTTTGGTTTTGAAAGTAAAGTCTTAAGTTAGCTGATAATCAGAATGTATGTGCTTTAGATTGAAGAAAGATTTAATACATCTCTTTATACACAGAGATTTGTAAATCTTTTCACTGATCGTCTTAAGTGATCTGGGTTTCTTTTATCTTGTATCTACCCTAGGAACTCCCAACACTAAATAGATTTCACCACTTTAATTTTTAATTTCTAAAAGGAAACGTATGTACAGCCAAATGAAGCATCTGAGGTTGGTACACATGGGTGAGTTACAAATGTTACTGTAAATCTCCTGAAAATATTCTACCCTGGACATTCCAAGTGACTAGCTCAATGTCCTTTTTTTATATGACAATTAAGAGTAGGGTTTTTAACACTAGTGATCTAGTGATAATAGGTTATTAACCCTATTGGGATGATTCTCAGTAGAGGTGAAATATAGAATGATCTTTTACCTTTTTTTAACCTATAAAAATTTACCATTTTACCTATAAAAATCATAGAAAATATAACAAACTTGACATTATAGCTTACTAGTTAAAAGTGACTTATCTTTGGCTTATCATTTTGTAGAAATCTGGTAATTACTAATGAAAGGAAGCTAAACAAGCTAACATCTACTCCAAGAAAATGCAGTTAAGTCCACTGTAAATAAATAAAGCCTGGTACCAGATCCTGGAGTGACATGGGACACCCCAACAGACTAGTAGCAAAGTGGGAGGTGGTGTATGAAGTTTGTCAGCAGGAAGAGGTTAAAAGTGGTGGGGGATAGAACAAAGTGGCTAGTCATTTGATTAGAGCTTGACAAGGTCTCCTACTGAGAGGATGAGGGCAGCCCTTGCTTGTATTAGGACTTAGCAGGCATCTGCTAATTAGCTATCAAAGGCAATAGAGCAGGTTAGCCTAATATCACAAGGGAGAAGGAAAGAACTTCTATTCAAATATTTCTCAGCTGTCCCCAGTATCTGAGCTCCAACACTGTGACCAGGCAAAGGGAAGATTTGTGAACATTAGGAAGAAGTTTTACAGGCAGAATTATTTCATCAAGTATAGAAAATACAAAACTCAATTTATTTCCTTTTGAGGTGGAGGGTAGGAGACAAAGTTTCCATACTATTCAAAGAATGGAATACAAAAGATGTGCTTTACTTAGAACTTACCAAATATTGGACAAAATCTTTTATGTTATTGTTTCTGGGTATGATGAAGATTTGAAATTTAGAGTTAAAGAGTTACAAGATCATACATCTAAAATTAGGAGTCTGAAAAGCTCCTAATGCAACATTACTACTTTTAGATGATTATAATACAACATATAAAATCTATTGAATGACTCCACCAAGACTCGTGATGAATGGTTTGAAGTCCAACTCAGAAAGAATTTTTATTTAAAATACAAAAGCAATGCTTCTGTATTTTTATTTTATTTTACATTTTGTATGTCAATAAATTTTTAGTACTCATTTAAAATTATTGTAAAAATGTTTTCCCATGTTTACATATTTAATTTTCTTTCCCTTCCCTCTACCCTCTCCACTCCCAGATCTAATAAGCACTTTCACTGGGTTATACAAATGTTTTCGCTTATACCGATTTCCATATTATTCATTTTTGCAATTGAGCAATCTTTTAAAACCAAAACCCCAAACCATATATATCTGTATAAACAAATGATAAGTCATTTGTTTTTCTTCTGTGTTTTTAATCCCACAATTCTTTCTCTCGATGTGGATAGTGTTCTTTCTCATAAGTCCCTCAGGATTGTCTCAAAAGGACATTTCTAAGGGAATGTGCCAGGGTTTGGTTCTTCACTCTGATAATTTGTAATAACTGACTTTTTGATAGTGCCCTAAAATTCATGAAAACTCTTTTGTTAATTTCTTTCATTTAGGCCTCCCAAAAACCATGGGATATGTGTTAAAGATATCCTTATTCCCATTTGACATATGAGGAAATTGAGGCTGTGGGATATCAAGTCACTTGTCTGAGATGACATAGACATTAGAGGGTTAAGGCAGAATTGAAGCTCAGATGTTTCTGGTTGCTATGTTGAAGCTTAATCTATTTTTATCAATACATTAAAAATGTTTTTGATTATGTACTATCAGTCAAAAATTGTTGAATATAAATCCTCAATATGTGAATATTTTCTTACATACAAATTATACACATATGTACATTACTATTCTAGTAATTATGTATATTATAAAAGGATAAAGCTAAATATGCATATTAAGTAGAGATAAGATAAAAGTGAGATAATATTTAATCTTAGATTCCACAGGAAAATACAGGAGTTCCTTTAGCACAGGAATGATATGATCAGGCTTACACTTTAGGAAGAAGTACTTTGGAGGATGTATTAGAGAGAGGAGAGATGAGATAGGAAGACCAATTAGGAACATGTTGCAATAGTCTAAAAAAGAGGCTATAATGTCCTGAATTGGGTACCTGCATTATGACTAAACAAGCTGAGTGATATGATTATAATGAAATACTATTGCACCATAAGAAGTGATAAACAGATTAAATTTTGAAAAAAAACATAGAAAGACCTATAAGAATAATGAAATGAACAGAAACAAAACATTATATAAACAAACATTATATAAACTGTGGTAGGCAGTACAATGGATGGAGTGTTGGCTTACAAGGCAAGAAGACCAGAGTTTGCATCCTTCCTCATACACTGGCTCTTTAACCCTGAGGAAAACACTTAAAGTTTTTCAGACTTGCTTTACTCATCTGAAAAATGGATTGAATAACATCTACTCCATGGTATCGTTGCAGTGAAATATTGTTTGCAGAATGACTCATGTATCTCTACCTGCAAAGAAAGAACTGATAAATAGAAATAAATGACACAATTTTACTACTAAACTAAAGTTTGCTACAACTTTTTTTCAAATGATGCCTTCTCTAATGAAAGGAGAGGAAGAAGGGGAGTGAACTGGGAATTTTCATGTAACAGACAAATACATACATTATTTTTAAATTTTTAAAAAGAATAGGCTTTCCCTTTGGAAATGCATATTTTCTAGTGTCTTTGATATCCTGAGGCCCAGAAACTGATTAAAATATTTGGGATCTCAAATGTATCAGCAGTGATACTTTAAGTTGGTTGGACTGTTTTCTTGGTGTGCCATGTCCAAACTATTCTTTTGGTTTATGGAGATTTTTCCTCTTTTATGCATTTTCACATTTGTAGGTTGAAGATGTCTATAAGTATAGCAATACAGGATGTTGAGGAAATTTGTAATGACCCCATGCAACAGTCACATAAAGGAATGGGGAATGTTTAACTGGAGAAGTCTTAAAGTAGGCAACATACTTGTCTGTAAGTATCTGACAGTCTTTCACATGGAACTGACATTAGACTTATTCTTCTTGGCCTCAGAGGACTTAGGTAGAAGCCATGGGAAAGAATTTGAGAATAGCAATTTATAAAAAATCCAATAATTAGGGTCTTTCCAACCGCACTTTCTCATAATAGCTCAGTTCTCTTCACAATATTGAAGATCCTTAAGCAGAGGCTGAATGACCACTTGTCCGGAACGTTGCTAGGCAGCACAGGCGATGGAGTGTTGGCTTACAAGACAAGAAGACCTGAGTTTGCATCCTTCCTCATACACTGGCTCTGGAGCCCTAAGGAAGAAACTTAAAGTTCCTCAGACTTGCTTTACTCATCTGAAAAATGGATAGAATAATATCTACTTCATGGGATCATTGGGGTGATCAAGTAAGTTAATGTGCTATGCAAACCAAAACTCTATATAAAGTACAGTTATTGTTATTATTAAGATATATAGAATATTCTTTTTCAGCTATTGGCTAGACTATTAGAGTTGTAAGATTTCATTTAATTTCAAGATTTTGTATTTTATGTTGCCACTGAAGAAGCAGTAAAATAAAAAAGATTCAAAATAACCAAGATACTTTCAATAGAGACTGTATTTTTTGGAAATACTCTTTGGGAATCATATTTTAAATTGATTTTTGTGTTGTGTTATGTAATATTATCATAATTACATGGTGCTCTAAGGTTCACAAAGCATCCTTCTATTAACCAGCTCTAAAATAGGAAATGTAATTAGGATTATTGTCATTTTATGGATGAGAAAACTGAAGCAGAAGACCATTCTGAAGGACTTATGAGAAAGAATGCTATTCACATGTGGAAAAAAGAAGTGTTGGAGTAGAAATGCAGAAGAAAACATGATTTATCACTTATTTAATGTAGGTATAAGATTTGGGGTTTTGGTTTAAAAAGATTATGCTATTACAAAAATGAATAATAAGGAAAGAGGTTTTGAGTGATAAGGCATGTGTAACCCAGTGGAATTGATTGTCAACTCTGGGAGAGGAGAGGGAAGAGGGGAGGGAGACAACAACAATCATGTAACCAAGGAAAAAATTCATTAATTAATTAAAAATAAAAATAAAAAAGAACCGAAGGACAAACTGTATAAAGAAAGAATCCATTAATTGTCTCCTGAAAGAAAGCACAAAGAAAAATTCCCAAAAACATCGTAACCAAAATATGAAGCATGTAAGTCAAAGGAAAAAAATATTACAAGGAGTCAGATAGAATTCAAATGAGGGAGTTGAAATCAGAATAACATATTAGCAGCTACCACTAAGGAGCAGAGAGTTTGGAATATAATATTCAAGAAGGCAAATGAGGGTGCCTCAGTGGATTGAGAGCCAGACCTAGAAACAAGATTCTGGATTCAAATCTTACTTCAGAGACGTCCTAGTTTTGTGACCCTGGACAAGTCAATTAATTGCCACTCTTCTGCTTTGGAGCCAATACACAATACTGGCAAGGGTGTTTTGTTTTGTTTTGTTTTGTTTTGTTTTGTTTTTAAGAAGAAAAAAAAAGATGGCAAATGATACAGGCTTGCAACCAAGAATAACTTACTCAGAAAAAACTGAATATGAGCCAAGAAGGGGAAAATGTATTTATATTGAAATAGGTGATTCCTGAGGAAAATGGCAGAGCTGTAATGAAACCTTGAAGTGCAAGCAGAGAGGTCAAGGGAAACATTAAAAGGTCAACATGATTGAATAATCCTAAGGGAATGAACCAGAATAAACAATAAAAAATTGCTTCCTTTTAGGTTCTTCAAAATTAAATTTAAACTAATTTAACTGGTTTGAAGAATTTTTTTTTTATTTTTATGGAGTACCATTTTTGTAATCTCTTTATCTGAAAATGTGCAAGTATCAACATTATTTTAATATTAAGTCAAAACCTTCCACTGTTAAAATCTTCTACCCAAATAAATTAAACATTTCATGAAAAAAATTACTATCTTATAAATTGACCTATATCTAGATATTTTATGAAACTAGATGTTCAAATGTATAATAGTACCAGGGAAATGGAATTGTGACAGCCAAATCCAAATTATTTTTTCACTTTACCTTCAATATAGGTTTTGGACATCACTGGGAAGTTAGTAAAGGAGAGTGCTAATATTTGAAGGAGTATGGGTAAGTGACCGTTAATAAATAAGTGATCATAGGAAATCTTCATTTTTCCTGATATATAAATCACTTGATTTTGCATTTCAATAATCTACAGAAATACACACATAAAAGAAACTATCCTGGAGAAGTAAAAGACAAATGAAGAAAAAGGAGAAAAAATATTTTATAAAAATTCTTCATTAGTAAATAATATAAAACTATATTTAATATAATTGAACCATTGATTAATACTCATAGAGACTAATCATCCTTTATTATTTATGTAATCCTGTTTTATGATCACTACCTTCACTAATAATGGAGACTTTGACCCTTCACTATGACATTATTAATGTAAAACTGCATTAGCCTAATCTAAATGTCCCATAATGATAACCAAATGCATACATATAATTATACTCTTCTTCCATTTTTTAAATTTTGGTTATGTCACGTCATTGTTGGGTGATGATAGCACCTATTGGCCCTTTTCACACACTCATCCCATGTATTCACATACGGATCAATGATAATTTTAAGAAAACAATGACTAATTTTCCTAAACCACCATTCTTTTTTAATATTGGAAAAATGATAAAATTGGAAATGCTTGTATAAGTTAGAATTTTAATTTTGGTCCAATGAAACAAGGCTTTCTCAAGGGAGCCTCACAAACATATGGCAGAGATTCATTTAACTACTTTACACAGTAAACATCTGCATAAAACAGCAGGTATTGGATACGTTAAGCCCCATATGCAAAATCAGTGGTTTTGAATGCAATATAAGGGCTTTTAAATGAACCATATAGCTTTTTAAGCCCTACTGAATACTTTTCTTAGTTCTTAGAGGACTCTATCCCCAACTCCATAAAAGGACAGGACTATTTATAGATAAACTGTTCTTGCGCAGTGTCCTTAGTTTAGCTAACTCAAAGGCAAAATGGAGAAAAATATTTCGGTGCATACCTGCTAAATGTGACATGTATCTGAACAATCTTTGCTGCAATATTGATGAGATGCACATAGGAAAACTTAGATTAAATAAAGATGATCATAATACTACATTTGAAAATCAACAAAATATTCATTTAACTTGAATAAGTGTTTGTGAAAACTTTGTTGGGTTAAGGGCCAGAATATATCTCTGACAGAAAGATATTCTTTATATTAGACTCTGTCCTTGATCTATTCAGCTTAGGGTCTGGGGCAGAGGGGAAGCATTCATAATTCTTTACTTCAAGAATCCACTGATTCACCTCTGTGGGTATTCCCCTGACTTATGCAGTTAGTTATAACTCTCTGTGCAAGTCAGAGTACAATTAATTATGCAAGTACTTCAGGGTAATTATGATTTCATCTACATGTGTAGTCTCTCCATCAGAGAGGACCACAATTCCATACCATATTTTTTAAGGTGCTTCTTGTCCATGTTTTAACAAAGAGAATCAACTCAACGTACTGCAGACCTGCATCTGTTCATTTTTTACATACTACTTGCATTACATTTCTGGAAAACATCCACAGTCATCAGAAGAACAACCTTTTTTTTTTTTTTTTGTGCTAGAAAATATCTTGGATTGATTTGAGAGCACAGTGTTTCCCTAAATGCAACAAAGCCTTCTTTCCTCCTTCTTTTCAGTTCTACACACAATTCATTATTCATTTGTTCTTCTTAGTTCAGATGAATATGTTAATATGTTGAATGCTTATTCAACTGTAGTTGTAGGAACTACAGATGTTTAGAAAGAGTAAGAAAAGATTTAGGTAACAGTATTTCCTAATACATGAAGGATTTATTTTTGGAACATAAACTGGATTAAAAGACCATGTATTTAGAGCAGGGACATTAGAGGTCATCTAGTTCAATTCTCTTTTTTCAAAGTTAGGGAAACTGAGGTCCACTAAATTGTTAAATGGTTTATTTGAATCCAAGACTTCCTTACTCTTATCTTCCTAATTCTTTCTATCATATTACATGACTTCATAAAGTAGGCTTTCTGTTTTTGGCACTAAATGGAAAAACCAGAAATGGTAGGTGGATATTGAAGTGGATTTTAGCTTGTCATATGCAGGGGAGAAAAGGAACTCCAAACCTCTGTGTCCAAGAATGAAATGAGCTACCTCCAGAGCAAGTTGCTTTTCCTTCATTACAGGATTTCATTCTCAAACTGTTTTCCACATATTTGCATATTATTGAGGGAACTCCTGTTCAGGTATAGTTTGGGCTAGATAACTTCAGAGGGCTATGAAGGCAAGAGTAGAAAAAAGATTAAGCCTGTAGTCAGAAGACCTGGATACAAATTGGACGTCATGCTTTTTCCGTATGGGAACTTGGGCTAGTCACTTAACCCCCCTGGATCTCAGTTTCTTCACTAGAACTTGAAAGGTTAGATTCTCTGGTTTCTGAGCTACATTCTGGCTGATGGAACATGGTTCTTTGAAAATTAAAATATTCAAAAGATGAATTCATTTTTTAGTGATCAAATCCTTCATTCTTCACAAGTGGTTCATTTATAAAGTATCAAATAATACATTCCAGACTGTAAAGTCCTATCTTAGATTTCAGTATCCTGGAGGACATGATATAATCATTGCTTATATTTACATATCTCTTTAACATTTGCACAGCACTTCCTGCACCATAATCCTGAGGCAGGTCGTTCAATATCATTATCATTACCATACAAGTAAGGAAACTGAAGCTAGGTGTTGCAAAGGTAAGAATTGTCTGAGTGGGATTTTTGGACTCGGGATTCAAAACTCCAAGATTTCTAGCACACTCTACTGTCTCTGCCTTAAAACAAGATTGATATTAGTATTTCAGTTATGACAGTGCTAGGATATTAGCCATTCCAAGATTATTTATCCTCTGTCTTGGGATTCAAAAAGGATTATTATAATTGTGTAATTCCCTTGACACCATCCTTAAAATATCAATTAACATTTAATATATTTCTTGAAAGTGAAAAGAGTATTTTCCACCACAGAAACAATTTAGGCTTTTAAATACCCAAAATATTTTAAAAGAATAATCTGGAGAGAGGGAGAGACAATTTGGATTTTGTAATTTCAGAAAATGTGTTAAAATTATTATGCATGTAATTGGAAAAATAAATTATTTTAAAAATAATAACATTTAAATACTCTTTCATCTTTAGTATTCTTTAAAAAATAATTATTTTTAAATAATAATTATGAATAATAATAATATGATAACTTTTATTTCTGATTCCCCATTACTAACTCTTTGGCTAACAAAAGTGAGTAAGTTCCACCAAAAAGCAAGATTTCTGAACTTTGCACTCCCCCTAAATTAGTTCCATCAATAATATGAACCAAGATCTAATATCTCTTGGTAGTCTGGCTCAGACCCCCTCTCATACCAAATCCTTAGGTAACTTAAAAACTTTCTCATGATCACATCACAGGAAGGGAGGGTTACCTGAAAGCACCAGGAAACACCAATTAATTCCTAAACTTTCTATAAGTCTATTGAAAAGGAATGATTCTGGGGCAGGTAGGCAGCACAGTGAAGGGAGTACCAAGCTTGCAGTCAGAAAGACTTGGGTTCAAGTCTGGCCTCAGACACTCCCTACCTGTGTGACCCTGAGCAATTCATTTAAAATCATTTGCCTAGCCTTTACCATCCTTCTGCCTTAGACTGGACAATCCATTCTGACAGAAGGTAAGAAGCTAACAATAAGAAAGAAAAGAAAAGAAATGATTCTCTAATCTCTCACTTTGATAGTTACTTTAACTAAATGCAAAGATACAGTAAACAACATATATCCAAACACATTGGCTCATCTTCCCAGAGATGTAATAAAAGAGAAACATATGAGAAAAAAAGTATATTTTTAATAAAATAAATCTGAAAATTGGCAGATCCTCATTTTACATGAACGATTATAGATGAAGTAACAAGTCTACATCTGATTATTTGTATTTTTGAAAGTAAAAAGGACTTAAATCTATTATGGTTTTCTGTTTTTACTATGCCACTAATGTAGTATCAATCAAGAAACATTTATTAAGCACCTTCTATATACCAAATAAAGAACCTATAATAGATACAGGGGAGAAATACAAAGAGAAAGTCCTAACTAGCATTAAACTTACATTTTACCAGGAGAAGGGAGAGGAACATGTATATAGTATCAATAAAAACAAGATAAAGTAGTTAACTAAAAGTTGTTATAGGGGAAAATGTCACTAATATTCGGGAGGATCAAGAAAGGCTTTATGCATAATATGGTGCTTGAACTGTGTCCTAAAGAAACAGGGGATGATAGCTAGTTTAAAACCTCAGAAATAGGAGATGCTCTTCTCCAGGTTGGAGCAGAGGGGAGGGAAGACTAATTTGTTTGAATCTCAAAGTACAAGACAGACTAATATTCAACAAGAGTGGAAAATAGGTTGAGGCCACATTGAGAAATATTTTAAAATGTTAAAAGAAAAGGTTTATAGTTGATCCTGGGCGTAATAGAGAGCCACTGGTTTTGATTAAGTAAAGAAATGAATCAGTCAGATCTGCACTTAACTAAAATTATTTTGGTAGAAATGCATAAGTTTGACTGGAATGAGGACATATTTAAGGTAGCAAGATCAATGAAGATACTTTTGCAATAACCTAAGATAGAGGTGATGAAAGTCTGAATTAAGGTGGTTCAAGTGGAAATAAGGGCTGTAATGTAAAGGATATTTGGAAATATAAATGGAAAAAATTGACAACAGAATACATATGTGGGGTGAGTGATATTGATAAATCAAAAATATTGCCAAAGTTATGAATGTGGAATGCTAGAGAATAATGATGCCTTCCACAGGAATAGGGAAGTTGATCAGAAAAATAAATTACTAAAGGCTAAAGATTGCAGGAGAGAAGAAGTGGGGACAATGAGTACAGACAATTTTTTGAAGAAGTTTGGCTGATAATGGAAGGAATATGTATATATAATGAGTTTGAGGGGATGATATGGAGTGGGGGAGATTTGTTTTTTTTTTTTCCCTTGGGGATGGTTAGGATAGTAGAAACTTGGTCAATTTGGTTTCACAGATTGCTGAGATTTGGCCTTAACAAAAAAAAATAATTACCTCTTTTTCAGAGATTAGGGGAATAGAAGAGACAATAAGAAATAATACAATGAGTTTTGAGATAGACTCAATAGAAGAGCAAACTCATATTAAATGGCTTTATTTTCTAAGAAAAGTAAGAGGCAAGACCTGATGGGAAGGGTGGTGGGGGGAGACTAAAGAGGAGATTTTGTGGAGAATGAAATAGGGAATCAATTAGAGAGGAATAAAAGAACTTCCTTGATGCAGTTTAGGTTGCTTAACATGAAACTGTAATGGACCCAATTATATTTTATTTCATGCGTAACCATTAATAACAAGGGCATTCCTCTATGTTTTGGGAAAACACATGGCAGTAACATGATGCAATGGAAACACTATTAACTTGGTGCAATGAGACCTAGATAGGGGTCTTGCTTTCTATCTAGTTGTATACTCTGAGCAAATCACTACTTTCTAAACATCAATTTTTTTTTAACCCTTGTACTTTGGTGTATTGTCTCATAGGTGGAAGATTGGTAAGGGTGGGCAATGGGGGTCAAGTGACTTGCCCAGGGTCACACAGCTGGGAAGTGGCTGAGGCCGGGTTTGAACCTAGGACTTCCTGTCTCTAGGCCTGACTCTCACTCCACTGAGCTACCCAGCTGCCCCCTAAACATCAATTTTATCGTATGTAAAATTCAAAACATAATGATGCTTTACATCTGCAGCATTGCTTGGTCTCACCAAATACAGGGCCCCTCCAAAGATAAGGTAATCACCAGACATCTCCTCACCCTGCTATTGAACTTAGCCTTGTGTACTCAGCTCTTTTCTAACTCATTTTGTTTCCTCTCCCCACTAATTGGAAGGCTGGAGGACAGGGAACTAACCTCTACCCAAAGGCTCCCTTTGTAGAGGCCAGGGCCTAAACTTTACTGTTTACCCCAATTCACTTCTGCAGCTCTGCTTAATTTCAACTCCGTGGAACAAGATACTCTCTGATCTATGACACCTACCTTCCAATCTCCTTTTGTTGAGTTGACTTTCCCCAATAGATAGTTAGCTTCTTGATTTATAAGGACTATTTTTCATTTTCTTATTTGTGACTCTAATGCTTAGCAAAATAGCTGGCATATAATAGGTGCTTAATAATTTTTTTACAAATTAAAATTTGAATAATTGTTTTATTTGTCTCACAAGGTTCATATTAAAACGTGCCTATCAATCATGAAGCATATAAATCAGTTGCTTTTATTTAAAATTTATTTTTAAATTCTCCTATTATGACTATTTCACATGAAACTCTTGGTTCTAATGCCTTAAAGAATTGGGACAACCATGAAAATGAAAGCAATTACTTCACTTGTGAGATACTAATGGCTCCAGAAACCAGTTAATCAATCCTTGATCCTTGCAATTGAAGGAAAATCATGTTGAAGAAGAAAGACTTTGTTTAACCAAGAAAATTGACGTTAAGTACCCATGGTGCACCAAGATAGAAGTATACCAAGGTGGAAAGAGGATGAAAAAACTTAAACTGTGTCCCAGAATGGATATGCAAAAGAAGATTATAACAATTTCAATAAAAATCTTTCCCCATAAACTGAACAAAGGGAGAGAGGCTCTTAATATATGAAGGGGATCAGAAAGGGGAGGAGAATTAATGATGATCATAATTATTAAAATTAATAACAGCTATAATTTACATATCATTTTGAGGTGTACAAAGAGCATTACATATTCATTTGCTCTTCACAACAAATTTGTAAAGTCGGTACTATGCTTATTCATTCTCATTTTACAGATGGCAGAATTGAGACTGAGTGATTAAGTAACCTGCTCAGGTTCATACACGTGATAAGTATTGGCAAAAATTGTATAGTATGAGGTAGGATTTGAACTCATCATTTCTTTCAAAGTAGGGATTCAAACTCAAGTTGCAGCTCCTCAAATATTCCATAGCAAGATGAAGAATGCACAGTTCTAGGTCAGCTACCTTGTTGCATTTAGTGTATATTATATTTAGCTTTAAAATACAAGCTTAGCTGGTAATACCTACTGTAGCCATCAATAGCACTCAATACTTTATTATGCCTTTTCAGAAACATACCAGGTAAGGGGGCAGCTGGGTAGCTTAGTGTATTGAGAGCCAGGCTTAGAGTCCGGAGGTCCTAGGTTCAAATCTGACCTCAGACACTTCCCAGCTGTGTGACCCTGGGCAAGTCACTTGACCCCCATTGCCTACCCTTACCACTCTTCAGCCTTGGAGTCAATTGACTCCAAGATGGAAGGTAAGGGTTTAAAAAAAAAAAAAGGATCATACCAGGTGATATAAACACAGGTGATTTTGCTACACTTCTGAGTAGTGAGAAATAAAAATCACTAACGTAAATCCTGCTAAGGCTTTAAGGATAGTTATGCTTCATTCAGTCCTATGACCTATGCATTGAGCTGCAAAAAACATATGTTTGATAAGGGTAATAAATTCTGACAATTCTTACAAATATTGAACAATTAAAAAACCTCTAAAAGAAGATGTGAAAGTCTTTAAGATGGTTACAGATACAAGGCTATAAAAGGAGGCTAGGTATAAGGGCTTTCAAGTGAATGATATGAAAAAATTATGAGAAATTCCTAGTATTGGAATTATATACAGATGGAGAAATTCCTAAACTGAATGAGAAAAATGGAATAAGAATTTTTAAAAGTTAATTCAAACTTTTAAGTTACATTCAATCTAAATATCCAAAGCGGTTAAAGATGAAAATAATCAAAGAAATAGCTTTTAACAAAAATCACGGAACTAGAATCATGAAAGTTATAATCATTCTTTTATTGGAAAGGATAAAAAATTATCATATATCTGGGTCTGTTTTGATTCTTTTGTTCTTATATAAACCTTAATATGTGAATTTCAAGTCTAGACTTGATTCTCTCCAAGGAGAATGACTTCACAACCTCCCTAAAAGCTTTTCTAATTGGTTTAATATACTTATGGAATTTTCCCCGATATTTTGCCAAAATATCACTAGATATAATGTAAGCATACATAATGAAAATTATAGAGCTTTTTTTTTTCTTTTTTGCTGGTCAATAATGAACAATGTAAGACTGGATAAATCTGATGCATAGGCTAATCACAATTTCCTTCTTGTCACCAGCCATCTGGGTCCCAGACTTCCAACAGGAAAGTGGTTGAAGCATAGAGATTTAAGTTATTTGGAAATGTGTCTTTCTATCTTATTTAGTTAAATAATCCAGAAAGTATGTGATTTCAATGGTGTAGGTATTCACTTTTCTGAAACAAGTTATAACCCTTCTATAGCTTAGTTGTTTCTTAAAATTGCCTTTGCCAAAAATTCATTATGTAATGACTAAATTAGTTAACAAATCTCTTTGGACACATCTAGTCTGATCTTTAGATGGCACATTACCGATGCATTTATCAGATATTATTCCTTCTTTATAGGAATAGCCAAAACAGTAATTTTCAAAAATATCCTTTAGAGATGATCTGAGATCATCTCCAGCCCTTAAGAGGTACCAGCATAAGACTTTAGGATTTTAAAAGAATAGCTTTATTAATTTTTTCTCTATCCCCTTCCTCTTTAAAAAATTGACTATTTTTCCTATGTTTAGCTCCTTCATATAAATAAATCTTCTTATTACCTATTATCTAAGCCAGCTATCCAGTGAAAGCGAGGGTTAGATTTTAAAGTATATTGCCTTATTATCTGGAGAATCACCAAATCACCAAAGTTAAGCACTATAGTAAAAGAAGAAAGGGACTGGGGAGGAGAGACTAGTCACAGATACCAGGTACGAAAGTGTAGTGAAGAAACTTGAGCTTTAGCCCAATACTCTGAAAACCTCTAGGCCTTCCAAAGATTATCATCAGGGACGGGAGCCAAAGGTTTTAATGTGGTAAAGTAATCAGAAGCCTGGGTAATTTAGGGGTCAAAAATATCTGGCTCTTCACCAGTATTCCTCTCATCCTTTACTATGATAGCTCAAGCCCACCCTTTATAAAGTGCTTTTTAAAATTTAAAGAGTTCTTGTTTATCCCTAACTCATTAATGTATTTTTTTTAATTTGATGAATGAGTAAGCAGAAAAAGAAATGCAGAAATCCAGAGTATCATTACTTTTTATTCTTAAACCTTTACTTTCTATCTTAAAACCAACAAAGATGTATTCGTTCCAAGTTATTAGTTCCAAGGCAGAAGAACAGTAAAGGTTAGGCAATGGGGGTGAAGTAACTTGCCCAGGATCACAGCACATAACTTCTTTTTCATCCATTCTATTTCCTTTTCATTTTTGCTATTGGACAACGACTAGGGGAGGAATCCTAGTAAAAGGATTTTGAAATCAGGCTGAATTATTTACAAGATATGGATAGAGAGAGAGAGATGTAGATGTATATGCATATTTATGTGTCTATATATGTTATGTGTATAATGTTGTAGTTTTGAAGATAATTCACTGACTCAATCCATCAAATATTAATTAAAAATAAAATATATTTTAGTTCTAGGTATCATCAAAATTTTTATTTAAAATACTTCCTGTTCTCAGGAAGTTAACGTCTGCCGTAGGATCATAACATATAAACTATGTATACATACACATGCTCATGAATAATAATTTGAGGAGGAGGGAATGAGCTTTAAAAATATAAGAGGGTTGAAAAGGTTTTCTCTTTGATACATGAGCAAAGACTTTTTTTTAAACCCTTAGCTTCCACTTTAGTATTAATACTGTGTATTGGGTCCAAGGCCAGAAGAGTGGTAAGGGTAGGCAATGGGGGTGAAGTGACTTGCCCAGAATCACACAGCTGGGAAGTGTCTGAGGCCACATTTGAACCCAGGACTTTCCATCTCCAGGCCTGAATCTCAGTCCACTGAGTCACCCAGCTGTCCCCATGAAATAAGTCTTGAAAGAAGCTAGCAATGCTAAGGCAGAGAAGAGAAATGGAGGACATGAGAGATTCATAGGCATGAGAGATCGCTCATACAAAGTCAGGGAGGAGGAAGATAGAGTGTCAATCTGAGAGGATAACAAATATTCTAGTTTGGCCTGAATGTAGAATATATGAAGTGGAAGGATATGTAATGATCCTAAAAAACTAAATCATATTCAGACTGTGACCAGCTTTAAAAGCCAAGTTAAGGAGTTTTCATTTTATCATGGAGGCAGTAAGGAACCTCTACAGTTTCTTGAGAAGGGGAGTGACATGGAGAGCTATGTTTTAGGGAGATGATTTTAGAACGTATGAGAAGATTCATTTGGCGATTGAATAAATTTTGTATTGAGTAATTGTCTGCTATGTGAAATCATTGTGCTTAGGGAAAGAAGACTAAAATGAAAAAAAATAAATAATCCCTATCCTCTAACATAACCTATATTACAAGTTCAATGTTCCTCCCAGACAGTATTAATGCATTATATTTTAATACATTTATATTACATATATTAGTTTTATGCATACATGTAAGAACATATAATATAGTATAAGGAAAATTGATGGAAAGGACATTGATACTTTCTGGGAGGAGCATTGTTGACTTAGAAAATGAGATGACCCTTGAATGAAAACAAAAATTATGAGAAGTGGAGATGCGGATAGAGACCAATGAAGGCATGGGGAGACAGGAGACAGTGTCTACTTCAGGGAACATTACATTTTTTTTCTTTTTTTTTTAACCCTTAACTTCTGTGTATTGGCTCATAGGTGGAAGAGTGGTGAGGGTGGGCAATGGGGTTCAAGTGACTTGCCCAGGGTCACACAGTATCTGAGGCCGGATTTGAACCTAGGACCTCCCGTCTCTAGTCCTGGCTCTCAATCCACTGAGATACCCAGCTGCCCCCGGGAACATTACATTTTGACCAGAATTCTGAGTTTTTTAAAGAGAATCATATGAAAAAATGCCAAAAAAAAATCTGGGAAGCTTTTGTTCCAGAGCATTATTATAAACTTCATACTATGCAGTATAGAGTCAAAGAAGTTTTGAGATTTTTCATTTTTTTTTCAAAAAAATAGAATGAAATCTTTACCTTGGGAAGACTATGTTGGCAGGTGAAGGATTAGAGAGGGGAAAGGTTGGAAGCAGAAAGTGTGATTTAAGGGTTTTTAAAAGAGTTTAGGTGAGGGATGACAAGAACTGAATGCCATCAGTGGGGAAATCTCTGAAACACAGATGGTGTGGTAGCTTTTGGGGTAGAGTCTACATCAGGACAATCTGTCAGTGCTGGTCAATTCAGATTTTAACGTCCTCTTAGAACTTTTCCCCATTTGTGCCAGTTTCATGCAATCAATCTGCTCCGCTTAGTTGTACAGCAACCCAATTCTCCAAATTTCTCCTGAGTTCAGAATGTCTCCGGTATTTCTATCTGCTGCCATCATTATGTTAGATTGCTCTTAACTTAGGAGCCTTTGCTGTTTGTAGGAGAGAATGCCACTGGATTTTTCCTGGAAATTTCCGCTAGTGCTATGTGACTAGCTTGCCTTCCTCCTTTCAGAATTCTGTAATGTAGTTCAAGCACCACCTTCCTTTATTCTTTAAACTCCTATCCTTTGTATTCTCAAAAAAAGATGTAGCTATTGTTCTCTAAACACTGTGGGGTCCCTTCTTACCTGAACAAAAGGGGAGGAAGAGATATCTGTAAAAGCCCATCAACAAGCTTATCTTCTACATTATCCTCCTTCCAAGTAAGCAATTTTCAGTTCCTATAAATTAAATAGCTGCAGTCAATCTCTGGATACAGATTACATTATCATCATACAATCACATCATATCATTATATAAAAATTATCCTAGCCATAGAGTTCCTATGTTCTCTATGTGTTACAAAGTCACATAGCAGACTTGTGTACAGCAGAATATATAGGTTACATTGGGGCAGTGGATACAGTGTTGGGTCTGGAGTCTGGAAGACTCATCATCCTGAGTTCAAATCCAACCTCTGGCACTTTCTAGCAATCTGACCCTGGCCAAGTTACTTATCCCTGTTTGTCTCAGTTTCCTCACCTGTAAAATGAGCTAGAAAAAGAAATGGCAAATCACTCCAGTATATTTCTTATGAAAACTTGAAATGGGATCATGAAGAGTTAGACAGGACTGATGAACACCCAAGTACCAATGGGACACTTGTTGCTGTGTACTATGTGATATCCCTTATTATTTCATCTCCATGATTTCCTTCTTTAAAGGTAACACACGATCCTTTGTGAGCACGGACTATTTGTTCATCTGAGTAGCATCTTCCACCATAAAAGATCAATGTCTGTTCCCATTGCCCTTTTACAGTTACTATAGCTTACAACACTGGGGAGTGAGATAACTGTAATAGGCTGCTCTTGCCTGAAAAGAAACTTAGCTAGTGTAGCCTAAACTGCATCCACTTATTCCCTGAGCATATAAACTATCTCTCCTCAGGTCCCTGGAGTAACACGAAAAGGTATGCTAATAGAAATGTTATAGCTAGGCTTTCAAAACCTGCCCTTAGAATGATGGGAGATAACCTCATAACAAGCCCCGTATTATAAATGCAATAAAAATTGTTTCTGATATATCTTATAAAGTTGACCCTTATCAGAACTCTGAGCCATTGTCATCTAGAGCTTGCACAAAGCAGAGCCATAAACCACTACGTTTCCAGATTATGTAGATATACAAATGTTTCACTGCTGATTAGAGGTCTGGGGAAGAGACTTTAAGACAAAAATCACATTTTGGAAATTGCTCCCAGAGAACCAAGACAATACAGTGGGCATTCTTCCTAAGTACTGAAAACTAATCTGGGTTTTTCTTTCATTCTCTGAACAACCCCAATTAACTAAAGGCAGCAAGGGTCAGTTAACCTAGTTAAATCTATCAGAGCCATAGCAGACCTTCTTCCTTTTACAATATCTATAATAATATTTCCCTATCCCAATGCTCTGTCCCCTCTGCAATAACTTTAGCACCATGCCAACAGCTGCAGAAAATCCATTGCTTCCTATATTTCCCCCAACCACCCCAGGGCTTGACTAACCAGCTGCTCTCAACTTCCTCTCAAATTCTGGGCAGAGTGCTGATGATTTCTAATAGCTAACATTCTGTCAGACATAGGAAGTTGTTCACATGTTTCATTAATTTGATTTAAATGTGTCTTTTTAAAACTTGTTTCTTTGTGTTTTAACTATTCTGTGGAACAATGCAAAACAAACTTTTGTTTTGTTTTCTCTAATAGCTCCTAAATATTTGAATTTAGCTATCATACACCACAAAATTAATATTATCATTATTTTCCAAAACAGATATCATAATATACCTTGACAGAGTGCTCTATATACATCTATATATATATATATATATAAATATATATATATATATATAGTGAACTAATTAGCATGAAACTAGGAA
>NC_058135.1:66258883-66278543 GCF_016433145.1 Gracilinanus agilis | reverse complement strand
AGGTGGCTCAGTGGATTGAGAGCCAGGTCTGGAGACAGGAAGTCCTAGGTTCAAATCTGGCATGGCATACTTCCTAGCTATGTGACCCTGAGTAAGTCACTTGGCCCTCATGGTCTAGCTTTTACCACTCTTCTGCATCAGAACTAATGTGCATTATTGATTCTAAGATGGAAGGTAAGTGTTTAAAAAAAAAAAGAAATCACTATTGCCCTTAAGAAGCTTACATTCTTTAAGGGAGATTATAATGTGTGGGTATACAAAATAAATATAAATTAACTTGTTTAGGATATTAGCTGGGGAAGGATCAGAAAGAGTGTGACTATTGAGCTGAATCTTTAGGGAAAAAGTTCTAAGTGGTGGAAATGAAGAAATATATTCCCAGCATAAGCAGTAACTAGTGCCAAAATATGGAGTTGTAAAGTCGAGTGCCATGTATGAAGACCAATAAGAAGGACAAATAAACTTAAACTACTGAGTACATCAAGGAGAGGAATATTTAATAAGACTACAAAGACAGGTTGGAGCTGGCTTGAGAAGGACTTTGAAAATGTCAATCAAACTAGTTTATATTTACTTCTAGAAAGCAATAGGGAGCTACTCTATTTATTGAGTAGAGTGGGTTATGGTTAGGAAAAACTATTCTTTAGAAAAGTATGTTAGCAGTTGGTTGTTTTCCTTCATCCTGGAAGAGGATCAAAACCATATCACTAGAGTGATATCTTTTGACTCACGCATTAATTAGAGTTAAGTGAAAAAAATTTGCACAAAATTGTCTGCCTCACTCTCTCTTCTGGCATTAGCAAAGTCCAGTGGCAAGATAAAAGCCCAAGACAAATAATGATGGCTTGGGATACAGCGGATGATCATCTTGGTCTTTTCAATGTCTTAGCAAACTCTAACTTCTTCAAAGCACCTGATTATTTAGCCTTCATGTCCATTGGTACAAATTGTTTTCATTCTCCATTACACCAAGGACAAGTCTTCACCTGCATGGTGTAGACACCACCCACCAAAACTCATCAATGGGTTTGTGGATCATTGATTACCCTCAATCTATTTTAGTCCACCTGCTGAAATAATTTAGTGGTGTGTGGCTGCTACCTATGCTATGACCTCTTGGGATCACAGGTGAGAACTGGGTGTCAGGTGGACACCAAAAGAGGAAAGCAGCCCTAAAAAGGACTCAAGAAACCATCACACCAGAGGTCCTAGTTTTCCATGAACACCCCATACACTTCAGTAATTTATAGGAAAATGATTTTTAGCATTTGGGGCAAATAATTCACCAAAATGATAGAGTTGAAATGGTTTGCAATTGAAAAAGGAGAATTAGAAGGTTGTCAAATGGTCTAGGTGAGATATAATGAAGGCTAGAAATAAGGTGGTGGATTTAATAATGAACACAAAGAAGCAAGAAGAAGTTGAAGAAAATGACGAGATTTGGTTACTAATTTGATTTTGAATTTACAGAAAAGGAGTCAAGGGTGATACCAAATTTACCAGTATGGAAGACTAGAAGGATGGAGATACCCTTGAAGGCAGCATACAAAGTGAATTGAATATACATAAATGGTTCATTCTCTCTAGTAGCTTGTTATATAAGATATCTCATGAACACCAGCTCTTCAAGGACAAGAATTCACACAAAACTTTTATAATTCTATACTGGACATATATAGATGCATAATGAATTCTTAACAAATATATTGATGATTTTGGTAACTGAAGATGGTTGTAGCATATAAAAAAGCATAATTTCATTTAAAGCAATGCTATTCTATTCCTCAAGGAGAGAATGTGGAAGAAGTTAGCATAATATAAGGCTCATGTGGAAGATAGAGATAAACCTGCATATCATCTCAAGTTGAAGTAGGGGCACCTAGAATGAGGACACATAGGAATATTTCCTTTAGCTTCAGCTGAGAGGCAACCTGGAAGTTCAAGTTCTTTTTACTTAAAGGTAATTGCATACTAAGCTGAGAATAGAGAAGCAAACTTTAGAAGAAATGATTATGAACTTCTTTTATATACAATACAATACAAATATCTCAACAAATAATAGAAAGAGGAGTAAAACAATGTTATGATTCTTCCATTCTCTTTATTTTGGTCAATTTTCTTTTTTCCCTCATTATGCTTTTATAGAATGATTTCTTACCCCTCTCCTCTACTTTGTATACTTGGTCTGTCTCAAAGAAGGGAAGACAAACAGTACTGGATAAAAATAGCATTTATTTATTTATTTAACTATTTATTCATTTATCTATTTATTTATTTATTTGTTTGTTTGTTTGTTTATTTACTTACTTACTTATCTATCTATCTATCTATCTATCTATCTATCTATCTATCTATCTATCTATCTATCTAATCTACCTATCCATTCATTCATTCATTTATTTGTTTGTATGTTTATTTATTTGTTTGTTTGTTTGTTTATTTGTTTATTTGTTTATTTATTTATTTGAATTTTACTCCAGAAGTAACTATCATTTAGAAACATGGGATCTTATAGAGAAAGGATTCCTAGATCTTAGATAAAAATATCTAGATTTTAAATCAACTTCGTTGCTAACCACTAAGCTGTGTGACACTCAGCAAATCATTTAACCTCTTAGAATCCTTGTTTCTCTATCTTTATTAGGAGAATAATTAAAATTGATAAGCTTCCTTTTCATGTATTTTTAAGAAGACCCAGAGGGTTGAAGCATATAAAGTGCTAAGATGTTTGAAGCAAAAATAGGTTTATAATATTATTACATTGAATACTATTTTTCCTGTTTATTTTAATTAATTGCTATGATCTGTTGATTTAAAGATAAAATATTTGCCCTACAACAATTAATTCAAAAATAACAATGATGGTAGCTTAAGATAAAAGAAACAAAAATAGAAAGACTGAAGAAATAAAAGAGAATCCTCAAAAAAAAAAGCTAAGTAGAATTATAAAAGGGAAGAAAGAAAATACTGAATGCATAATTGTGAAAAATGTAAAGAGTGATAGTAAATTTTGTATTTTTCATGATCGTGCTTATGCATTGAATTGTTCAGTACAATTTGGGGGCATCTCCTGTGGACAGTTAGCTTATTTTCTAAAGTTTATCAGAATCCTATTATACTTTAATCCTCTCCTAAAGCACTTACTCTCAGCTGTGGACTGTCCAGAAATCCAATTAGCACTCTCTCAACTCAATTTGCCAAGTATTTAATAGCAAGATTGAGTAGAAAGAGGCTGAAAAAGGATACCTCAAGCATGCAATTTGTCATTCAACTAAGAAGTGCTACAATGTAGAGACTTACTTACGTATTTTTTTTCTTTTTTATGATATATTTTCCTATATGATAAGCTGAATGACCCACATCATTTTCTTGCTCTGACATTCATATGACCTGGGAGAATTTGAAAATACCCTTTATTGCTTTATTGTATTGATAGAAAAAACTTGAAAAAGCTAAGATGTTTGAAGCAAAAATTGGTTTATATTTTTATACAAGCTACCTCCTCCACATTTTCTGAAAAAGAAAAAAAAACAGTCTAATGAGAAAAATCTGCTTTTATACAGTATTTTAAAAATTTCAAAGTACTTTTTATATATTATTTCATTTGAGCTTCATAACTCTAGGAAGTAAGTATATGTGTGTTTAATTATAATTTGTATATTACATATTATATGTATATATGGCATGTATGTTTATATTTATATAATATTATCACCATTTTACATTTCAGGAAATCAAGGCTCAGAAATGAAAAGCAGTATAACCATAGTTACTTAAGTATAAAGCTGAGCTTTGTCACTAGAGATGTGCATCAGGTCTTTCCTAACTTTACATTTGGCATTCTAACCTCTATCCCTCTCATGGAAATAGAATAATAGCAATTTACCACAATAATGAGTGTGATAACACACAGTTATAGAATTCTTTCCCTAAGAAAAAGATTGCTATATGTATTTAGTTATTGTTTAGCAATCCAGAATTATAATCACAGTTATAAAACTGTTTGATTCGCTAATATCAATTTTAAGTTAATTTCCTGAGATGAACAAGGAAAAAGGAA
The DNA here is from genome assembly GCF_016433145.1 of Gracilinanus agilis. NCBI lineage: Eukaryota > Metazoa > Chordata > Mammalia > Didelphimorphia > Didelphidae > Gracilinanus > Gracilinanus agilis. The sequence continues at coordinate 66,274,483 of NC_058135.1, read as the reverse complement.
AAGAAACTATATTTTCTAAAATATTTGTAGCAGCTCTTTCTGTAGTAGCAAAGAACTGGCAACATAAATTGGAGAATGGCTAAACAAGTTTTGGCATATGATTATAATGGAATACTATTGTGCCATAAGAAATGACAAACAAGAAAATCATAAAAAACCTGAAAGACTTAAAGTGATGCAGAGTGAAGTGAGGAGAACCAAGACAGTACACAATAACAAAAGTAGCGCATGATGATGAACCGTGAATGACTTAACTATTATCAACAAGGCAAGGATACAGGACAACTTTACATGACTCACAAGGAAAGATGATATCTTCTATCATAGAAAAAACAGAGTCCAAATCAGATTGAAATATGCTGTTCTTCATTTTATTTCTTCTGTGAATTTTTGTCTAGTGTAAACAATATTCTTGTTTCAGAACCTAATGAACAGGGAAATATATATATATAATATGATAACATATGCACAATCTATACCATATTGTCTAACTTCTTGAGAAAGGGGGAGAGTGGGAGGGAGAGGAAAAAAGAATAAGATTTAGATTTTTGGACATAATTCATGTGGAAATTTGTTTCTCTTGGATAAGCATTATAATTTATAAAATATTTATAATAAATTTTATGTTCTTGTTATATTAAATATTATATTGTCTTATATACAAAAATAAAAATACGTGGTAACTTTTTAAAGTACATTAAAAATTGAAGTTACTTCCACCATGTGTTTTTCAAGTCATGAATTTGTCTCATCATAATATGCAACAAAATTTGGTTTTAATAAATATTTTACCAGTGTTTCACACAAGAAAAACTCTTTCTCTCTTCCTCCATCTTTCCATCCATTCTTTTTTTTCCTGTCTTTCTTCTCCTCTTTCTTCCTTCTTCTTCCTCTAAATCTGTATTCCCTACTCTTTTCTCTATGTATTGTTGTTTGGTTGAGTTATGCCATTATCTACCTGTTAGTCCCAAAGTTTGACTCATTAGTTTCCAAGTCCAATATGGAAGGGTCATCACATCCTCTTCCTTATATGTACTATTTTTCAAAATTCCAAGGAATGTAAGAAAATACTACAATTCTATCCCAATATAAACATTCAGTCCCAAAAGTCAATCACCAACTAATCCCGAACTCTATAACACTCTCTATCAATTCCTTTAATATCACATCTTGTAAGAATTTATATTCATAAATAAGAGACAGACAGAAGTAGATGGGTAAGTGATTAGCTAGATCTAGATTTATAGAAAGGAATAGACAGAAAGATAAAAAGAAATCTAGAATTAGAGATAAGTATAGATGGATAGATAAATAGGAGTAAAATAAATCTTAGGATATCAATATATTTATATGCAGTCATAGATCTCTCTCACTATCTTTGTTCAAATCTAAAACATTCTTTCTTTCATTTATAACCTAACATCTTGACCCAGAAAACCAAGTCTCTCATACTCATTAGCCAAATCCTTTCCCCAAAATTTGCCACTACTATAATATTATGAAAATTAAAATGGGAAAATATTGAAGTTTATCCATGGTCTGTGTCAATTAAAAAAAAACCAAACATTTATACAAGTCTACTAACATTGCTCTAATTAATAAAAGCTTCATGACAATAAAATTTTCATAGTGGATACCACCATCAGTATTATTCATGTTTCACTCCAGATATCAACAACCAACGCTGTAAAAATTCCTTTTCCACCATTACTATATTACAAAACATAATGCCAAATAGTTATGAAAATAAAACACCCACACATAAAAGTAATTAATTAAAATATAATTAAGTAATCAAACACCATCATCAACAACATTGGTGTGGTTAAATTTATAGTGATATAATCTAAATGGTACATATACAAGTTTCCCAATTATTGACATTCTATTCAATCTATCTCCAGCAACAACTGGAGAGAATAGCTATTAGAATTAATGTTAGAAAGGTATGGGGGCAGCTGGGTTGCTCATTGGATAGAGAGCCAGGCCTAGAGACGGGAGGTCCTAGGTTTAAATTTGACCTCAGACACTTCCTAGCTGTATGTCCCTGGGCAAGTCACTTGACCCCCATTGCCTACCCTTACCACTCTTCTGCCTTGGAGCCAATACACAGTATTGGCTCCAAGACAGAAGGTAAGGGTTTTAAAAAAAATTTTTTTAAAAAGAAAGGTATGACAGAGCTCCTCATCAATTAACACCCACAACAAAGTTCAAATATATTTTTAATTGTAACTCTCCCAAATTAATAGCATCCACTAGATGAAATGAAAAGTCTATAATTCCTAAAAATAACAAGAATAAAATATAGAGAGGAAATGTTGAGTTGGTTTTTACTATTATAGTCCTATCTATGTGTGCATTTTGTGTAAAAACATATCTCAACATTATTATCATCTTCATTGAATACCTCTCTATTTTTCAATATTTCTATTATTAAGATATGTACATGTGTGCATGTATATGTATGCATGTACATTATACTCTCTCTATATGTACATACATATGTATATGTACACTCATGTGTGAATGAAATAGATAAATCGTTTATTATGTGCTTATGATATGTAAACACTGAGCTGGGCACAAGAATTACAAAAAGAAAAGTAAAAGCTTTTTTACTCTCAAAAACATCATCTAATTGGGAGAGAAAATACATGAAAGGTTTTAGCTTCAAGACCAAAGGGAATGACCCATAGTCCTTAGGATGCAATGGAAAAGCAAATGGCAGTGCTCCTTCTTTAATGCCATTTCCACTGATAATATAATATTTCTGATGTTTCATTTAATAGTGCTAAAGGCTGGTATCAAAAACTATCATTTTTGGATTTCCAGTAGTTCTACCTATAGTTTTTTCCAAGAACAATTGCCAGTATTCATCTTCACAAGATTTGCTTCCCAATATGATGATGAAAGGCACTGTGTTGGAAGCATTGCTATTCCTGAAGATCTTGGATTCCACATCCTGGACTGTCTCCTTTAGCATCTTAGGGAGAGGGTGGTCAAGGTAGTGGTGATGCCATTACCTGCCTACAATATTCTGCCTCTTGACTTTCCTCTAGGCTTGTTGCTTGAGATAGGCTGGGCTGTCTGCTCGAAGTGTGCTAGTTGGTGAGAATGGTGAAGAAGGTGGGTTCCCTTTCAACACTGATTTCTACACTCAATGATGGCTTTTAGGGTAGGGATGAAAATAGGTTTGATGATTTGAGAGACATTACTCTTCCCAAGACACTTGACTTCAGGCATAGCTTTAGTTCATCAACATCTGAGGAGAAATGCTGCAGCACTCGATATTTAGTGTTCAGTATGGTAAGTCTACCTACTTTTCCCATGTCTAGCCCTGGATCCATAGGCAGTTAAGTAGTCCAGTGGATAGAGTACTGGACATGAAGCCAGGAAGACCTGAGTTCAAATTTATTCTCAAACATTTACTAGTTGTGTGTGACCTTGAACAAGTAACTTAACCATGTTTGTCTTGGGTTCTCATTTGTAAAATGCCCTGGAGAAGGAAATAGTGAACAACATCAGAATATTTGCCAGAAAAACCTCAAATAGAGTCATGAAGAGTCGGGCATGGCTAACGTGAGTCAACACCATCCCTAGATCTAAGTATCCAGGAATTTATTCTTGAATATTGTTAGAAGTTTCTTCTACTCTTTGGGGAAAAAATATAAATATTTTTCAAATAGAATTTCTTTCCTGTTTAATTTAGTTCAGGTTAAGGATGTGTTATACCTTGAGCCTCTGATTTAATGGCCTTTCTTTTCCAATTTTTTATTGATTCTGCCCATTGTCTCTTTGGCTCTTGACTTCTATAAGACATTTTCATTAGCCTAATGTAAACCCTTTCCATTAACATTGCTTGTACTTCCTTTGGGGAATGAAGCAACTTGAGCTTATTAAAGGCATTTGTTTTTTCTAGGCAAAGCACATGAGTTTATACTCATGAACAACTAAATATCAAGGACTTATTTTTTTTATCCAAACTCAAAATCTAAGAATTTCTGCAAGCTTTTATGAACATTTATGTCACTTGATTCTTTCTTCCTATTATTAAATCTTCAGAAATTAGAAGCACTCTCGGTGAAGTCTGGTGGATTCATAGATATTTTTTTAACTTTGTGGCTTAAATTATAGTTTATTTTAACTATTATAATCTTTCTCTATTACTCAATATTAGAATGAAGGTAGTTCAGTCTTTATCATTAACTTTTAATTGAGTTTCAAATTTATATTGTGTTGAATTAAAATCATGTTTAACCCCTATCGATTCTGTTCCCATGTCCTACCTTTGATCCTCACATTAAAATTTCTGAAACTCCAATTGTGTGCTTAGTTCTTGAAACTCAGTTGGTTTCTATTGCAAGTTAATCAATTCTTTTCTATTGATTAAGCGGCTAACTTTCCTTTTGATCTGTTCTGATCATCCCCAAACTCTATCTTTCTGCATTCAAGACATATATAATAATTTCTAATTGGGCTCTTGGTTTGCACCTTGCCTTTTGCCACTGTTTCTGTTTTTCTTGCAAGTAAACACATCCCTCCCTGCAATGGGCTATTAATAATTCTCTCATATTGAGACACAAGCTACCCAGAAAGCCCAAGTTGCACGTCTTTCTTTAATCTTCATATGGATCAAGTTCTTATCTAAATTAAGGAGCAGATGAGGAGAAACTATTTAACACTATCTCCATCATCTGCCTCCAACTATCTGTTAATAAGTGATTTATTTTTCTCAAGATGAGGACTATAGCCCCTGGACTCAGACATAGCTTTTATTCATACCTCGACTGCCCAACAAATAAAGGGATGATGGACTTTTGCCCTCTTTTTAGTTATATCATTCTGAAAAATGCAGCCTCAATAATAACTTTTTGTTGGAGAGAAGGTAAATTACACATAAGTAACATCTATACTATCACCATATCTGTTGATTTTGTATTTTTTTCCTTTGTCAGTAGAAAACTTTCATGTGACCCTGGGCAAGTCACTTAGCTTCTATTGCCTAGCCCTCACCACTCTTCTGCCTTGGAATTGTATGGTTAGAATTATCTTGAATCCCTCAAACTACATTACCCAAACTTCCTTTCTGTATTAACCACAATTCCTTTTGCCTTTCACATAGGTGCAGTGCTACGTCGTCTGTATATGGTTGCAGTTGCTCAGTCCCTGTGCTCTCTTCCAAGTGGACTGAGTGGTGAATGTTCCCTGTGTTCTCTAGCTCTCTAGTTAAATATTAATAATTCTTTATGAATATTATACTTTAGAGATATTGAATATTAATTTTAAAATCTATAGAAACAATACATAGTATTGATTCTAAGATAGAAAGTAAGGTTTTTTTTAATAAAAGGAAGGAAAATCCCATTGGGTATATCCAGTGAAAGGCCAAAAAACACACACAAAAAAAACGACCTTCTGTCAGCACTTAGCACAGTGCTTGGCACATAGTTTAAATAAATGTTTATTGACTGAATGACTGCAGCCCCTACGTCAGCTGCCTGATGTTTTAACACCACCAGAATCCTTTTGCTATATCCAGCCCAAAAATACCCATTCAAGGTTCAGAGAATGCTCAAGTAATAGTATCTGGAAGTGAATGATTATTGGTTTTTACTTCTGTTAGAGTCAGCTAGATGACTTGGTAGATGGATCTCTGGACTTGGATTGAGGAAATCTTGAATTCCCATCCAGCCTTAGACACGTATTAGCTATGTGGCACTAGGCAAGTCACTTTACCCTGTCTGTCTCAATATGCTGGAGAAGTAAATGGCAAACCACTTCAGAGATGCCCAAGACAAAAACAGTCCCTACCCTCAATTGGGCTGTTGGTTTGCACCTTGCCTTTTGCCACTGTTTCTGTTTCTCTTGCAAATAAGCACATTCCTCCCTGCAATGGGCTAATGGGAAAGTCAGCCTGGAAACAATGAAATACAAAAATAAAATAAAATATAAGAAAAGAAGTAAGGGAAGCAATGTCTCATGTTCCACAAATGTGTGTGTGCATACATATGTATGAGAAAGTATGTGTATTCGTGTGTTTGTGCGTGTATGGGACTTCAGAATTGAATCACTCACGTGCACATTTCTCCAAATTGAAAATGTCCTTCTGAAAAGTCACTTACCAAAATCTTCATCTGAGAAGAGAATTCTTTTGCCGTGATTTAAGACATGATCTGGTGGCCTGAAGACTCTGTGCCAAAGTAACTGTAGTCAGGAAAGCTTCAGAGGATCTGTTTTGCAAGTCTGTCCAATGTGGAGAATAAAACATATTGGCTGACCAAAAGATTTCATTTTCGAGGTTTCAGAGGGTGATTACCAATAATTGATTTTAAAGGTTACTGAGACTACCTTGACAGGCCCTTTTGCAAATATGCTTCTGCACTCTTTGAGCAACTGAAAGAAAATTAAATCAGTCGCCACACCCGATTGACTTTGCTGTCATCCTAGCTGGTGATGGTGTCAACAGCAGCATCCATGCTCAGCTTTTCAACGTGCTTAGACCCCTGTGATCTCTTAAACCAAAACAATTATTGTCCGTCTTTCCTTTTTTCTCCTCAAATTTATTTTCATCATAAAGCTGGGTGACCTTTTCTGTCAGAGCACTTCAACAAAAATGGCAGTATCAGAAGAGCCCAGTCATTGCTGAATTTCCAGAAGCAAGGAAATTATGTATCTCGTGTTTTCCTCCTTTTTTTTAATGTCAAGCTCTAGAGCACTGCTGTCAGAACAGTACAGTGAAAATAAAATCAGGAGGCAAATATCTAAACATCCAACACACGTTATAGTTAATAAAAAGAAAAGTTTCTCCTTATTTAAATATAAATATCTGTGTGCATATGAACAGAATATATTAATGTGTATATATGTGAGTATCTGTGTCTGTGTGTATGTGTTTGATTTTGTTGCCAGGATATAGAAAATAAAATCAGAAAAGTGTTGAGTTAATATTTTAGGAAGCGTCTAGACATCTTGAGTTATAAGTAAACAATATACTAATTCTCTTCACATTAATTTATTGTATATGATGAAATTATGAATTTAGAGCTAGGGAGAGTACTTTAGAGGTTACCTACTTTAATTTTCTCATTTTGCAGGTGAAGAAAGTAAGGCTGTTAGACAGAATGACTTGCTCAAAGTTAGCAAGTGGCAAGTCTGGGATTTAAACCGGGGTCCTCTGATTTAAAATTCAATATACTTTTCACTATGCTACAGTGGCACTGCTGTCTAAAAAATAAAGAAGTAAAGTAAAGCATACTCTTTCTCTCAGCTTTGGTCTCTACTGTGCAAATACCATAAATTAGATGAAAAAAAAATTCCTGATTAAATGCAGAATCCTATGATTCTTAGTAGGAGGAAGACAGGAATTGTGTGTATACATAGATATGCATATAGGTATATGTATGTATGCATTAATACATGTCTACCAATGAAAAGGATAGATATGTATGCATGTCTTCCAATGAAGAAGTGCACGCACAAGCGCACACATACACACATTTCCTTTTCATTGGTAGGCATGAATCTGGTAAAAGCATTCTGGTTCATTTTAATCTATTTTAACAAGTTTAATAAATATCTACTAGGTGCTAGGCACTAATCAAAGTGAGGAAACACAAAATAAAAATGAAATTATAGTTCTCAAGGTGGCTTACATTGCTTTAAAATTAAGGCTACAGACTAATCTTTAATGTTCTGACTACTTTTTTAAGAGAAGTGGCATGTTTTCAATAGGCAGTCTGTTGACTAGAGACTGAGATGATTATAATTTCCTTCATGGAATGAGATCATGACTTATTTATCTGTCTATTTCCCTCAGTACCTACCTAGTGTAGAACATGGAAAATAGGAACATATTAAAAGTTTTCGTAGATGAATATATAATTAGATGAAATTAAATGAGATTATTAGAGGTTTTCTGCATGGATTAGCTATAAAAAGAAGGAAGAGATGGGAGATCCTGTGTGTGCAAACATGAGACATCTATAAGTACTTTGACTGTTCAACTCAACAAATAGAAGCCACTCATTACAATAGAATAACCATCAAGCTAAATTCATGATGAAGCACAAGGACTTGCTTATATCCCCGATTATCAAAACTGATGCATCTCCTTAGTTCTGGGACATTTTACTGACAGAGTTTTGGGGGTTGAGGTCAGGTCACTCCTGGGTGCTGTGTAATTATAATCTGTTACCGCCCCCCAAAAACAACTATGATTCCCTAAAACCTATGATTCCCAGCACCCCACTCTCTTCCTGTCATTACATGCTGCCATAGACAGAATATAAATTTGGTGTAACCCTGACTCTCTCTCTCTCTTTTTCCTTCCTGTCCCGGTTTTGGTGGAGCAGGGATTTTTGAGAAGGTAGAAAAACAGTCATGTTGGTCTATTTTGTCAGATAATAAACTTTATAAAAATAAGACTTGATGAATTGCACTTTAATTTAATTTAATATTATAGTACCTTGTATTGGAATGGCATCAAGTTCTATGCTGTCAACAAGTAGATGGATCTGACATCTATAGACATTCATCCTCTGCCAGCAGCAGACTATTTACCCATAAAAGACAAAGCTCCCTGACAATTAAAACCCAATTTAATTTGTTAATTATATTCATATAAATTAATGCTGCCTGATTATGAAATGATTCTCAGCTATGTCATTGAGTCCCAGAACAGATTTTGCTTTGTGAAATATGGGAGACATTATCTTTTGGGATTTTAAGGAGACCACTACTGTTGGGAGTTGAGCTACTTTGTCACTGATTGTATCAAGGTACTGATGATAAGGGGCAAGAATGTGTAAAAGATTCATCCATGATGCCTTGACTTTTATAGGCTTACAAATAATAGCAATTTAAAAAACTTTTTAGCTAACAAATTCTAAATTACATCACCATAATATGGATGGATGCATGGATAAATGGACGAATGAAATGTTGAATGAATGAATGAAAATATTTATTGGAATGTTTTGGTATAAATTAGGCAAAATAAGGAGAGAAAAGGAGCCCTATACTTTCAGTTTGGATGTGTTAATAGCTCTATGATACACTGTCATGTTGGTTAGTCAGCCAATAGCAAACCAATGCATAGCTTGAGACTATCATATGGATTTGGAGCAAGTCTTGGAAGATGGCCTAATTTTAATATATTTGTTTTCTATCTTTGCATTTACATAGCACTTAAAACACATGTTAAGTAATGAGTAATTACTAGCACCGCAGTACCACTGTGGTGAGTCAGTCTGGTGCATGGGAAAGAGAAATGGGCTTGGAGCCAAGCTCCTCCAGATACTAGCTGCGTGGCCACAGGAAAGTCATCATTTTGTTTTTTCAATTTCTTTATGTGTAAAACAGGAGTAATACTACTTGCACCACCTACATTGTAGGGGTACAGTGGGGGTCAAATGAGAAAATACATATAAATAACATCACAATCTCTAAAAGGCTGAATTAATAAATGCTGGTTATTATTTTGGCATGTGAAAATCAACTGTCAAGGTGCGAAATGACTGAACAAAAATACCAACTAGAAGAAAGTCAGGAAAGCTAAGAAGTGCAGGTGAGATTTAGAAGTCAAAAATGGAATGGACCAATATACCTGGCCTCATTCAGGATAAGAAAAAGAAACAAACTCTAGTCATTGTTTTCCCCAAAAGAGCTGAGGACAATTATAATTTGACAGATGCTATAGAGAACTTTAAAGACATCATAGAAATTATCCAGTCTAGTCCCCTCATTCTTTAATCATGATAAATTATATTGTTTTAATTTTAAAATAATGTATTAATAAGCTACATGATTATGTATAACATTACAATGTTATATGTGTAGAATCGGTTTATTATATTGTCATATGGATTAGAGATCACAAAAAGGATCCAGAGAACCTGCTTGACTTAATTTGATTATAATGTGCATATTACATACAAGTACTTTATGTAAATATTTAGCACATAAATATAATCTACTTATTATCATGCATCATATAAGTTACATACACATATAGATATTTTTCTATTTATATCAAGGAGGATCTGGAGAACTCTGACACTCAATACAATGACTCCCCAGACATTTTTTATTATAGTCAATTGGTTTTTGTTAGAAAGGGGTATTTCCTATTGAGCTTAATGGGTAGCCCTTAGCATAGAACGTGTGGCTTACTAAAATGCCACAGAGAATTACTGATTAGACCACAGTGATTGGTTAGCTACTTTGCATCCCAGTAACTACCAAGGGAGTCAAGGAAAGAGGCTGCAATTTGAGGGAGCTCTCCTTTCTCTGCTCTATAAGAGACAGCTCTGAAAACTACTATTGGCTCAGGATACGTTTCCAGCTCTTTCTCTACCTTAGAGTTAGAGTAAGGAGAATGGACTGTCTCTTTCCCTTTATCTTTAGAGGTAATTTTAACTTGTAGCAGAAATATATGAAAGTGAGAGCCATGGGCTTGGTCAGTTAAGCCTTAGACGTTCAGATATGCAGAGAGGGGAAGAGTTCATGACCAAACAAGGAATACAGATGATCATAGAAGATAAAAGGAACAATTCTAATGACATGAAATATAAAGGGGAAAATATTTCCTTCTCTTCATAGAGGCCAGCTATATTGATCTACTTGTTTCTCACACTCCATTCTTTTATTTCAACATCTCACCTGCACTTCTTAGCTTTCCTTCCTTTTTTCTAGATTATGGTTGTTCTATAACTTTTCAGTTATATTTGATTCTTCCTGACCCCATTTGAAGTTTTCTTGGCTAAGATACTGAAGTGGTTTGCCATTTCTTTTTTTTTTCATTTATATATGTATTGATTATGAAAATTTTCCATGGTTACATGATTCATATTCTTTCCTTTCCATCCTCCCTCCCTGCTCTCTCAATTCCCCTGAGTTTTACATGTATCATTGATCAAGAGCTATTTCCATATTATTGATATTTGCACTAGGGTGATCATATCCCCAATCATATCCCCATCGACCCATGTGGTCAAGCAGTTGTTTTTCTTCTGCGTTTCTGCTCCCACAGTTCTTTCTCTGGATGTGGATAGTGTTCTTTCTCATAGGTCCCTCAGAAATGTTTTGGATCATTGCACTGCTGCTTGCCATTTCCTTTTCCAGCTCATTTTACAGATGGAAAAACTGAGGCAAACAAGGTGAGGTGACTTGCCCAGATTCACACAGCTAGTGTCTGAGGACAAATTTGAACTCAGATAAATTTTCCTCCTGGACTTAGCTCAAATAGAACCTTTTAAAAGAAGCTTTTCCTGTCATCTATAGGTAGTGCCTTCTCTCCAAAATTACCTTATATTTAATTTTATTTATATACATATATGTACATATATATATACACGTGCATGTATCTATACACATATGCATATATGTTTATATGGGTATGGGTGGGTGTATTATGTACTATCTTCACCAGGAGTATGTGAGCTTCTTGAAAGGACTCAGTTTGTTTATTTATTCATTTCTGTGTACCTTTCTTTATCTCTTTAGCATTTAGCACAGTGTTTGCTAATAGCAAAAACTTCAGAAATATTTATTGATTTATGAGTTGAAAATCCCTAAGACTTAGGCTGGAAATGGAGATCTGGAAATTCATAACAGTTCTCAGGCTGTGCCTATAGCCTAGCTAATGATTTCCTTAATAATGTGCTTCCTGGAGGAGGACAGGACCACCTTACATCTTAAAAAACGAAAGGATTCCATGACCTGGATGGGCAACCCTCCTTGATAATTGCTGTGAGTTGCTAATACAGCACAAATGTGATAGGAATACAAACTCTCTATCCGAAGTCCCACAAGGATTTTATACCTGCCAAGGAGAACATAATGAATATAATTGTTGTGTGAGTGTTTTCTATTTCCTAGATTTGTTCTCACATAGTTCTGAGTCCTTTCGACCTCATATAGTTTCTCCAGGGGAGATAATAGGTAATTGCCCAAATCTGATATTGTCAATAAACTATATTTTCTAAAGAATATACTGTTCCCTACATTTTGGGGAGACCTTTGTTACATGATATAATTCTTGTAAGTAGAGGTTTCCCTAGTGAGTTTCCCCCGCCCTAAGGAGGTAGAGACAGAGAGAAAACCTGATTGGTTTTCTTTGTGATCAGGCCCCCAGAACTACTTCTCAGTATAAGTGAACCCAGGGTTTGGCCGTAGGGTAATATTGCATAAAATAAGGAAAAAGTATGCTCTTATTGAAGTAAATACATTTTTTACTTTGGTTTCCTGTTAATTCAGAACATTTCCAAAGTTATATGATTTCATCAATATATGGATACTATCTTCAACAATGCCAATCACAACTCTTTTCCCTCTTCTGCCTCCACAGCTACCTTAGCAGAAGTCTTAAAGATCTTTGACTTTTTTCTAGTCTGGTCTATGAGCCTTTCCAGTTTGATATTACTGACATGATTCCTCTCCCTGGGCACAGCCTTGAAAAATTCAGTCTCTTCTATAATAAAAAGATGTACTTGACCTTTGGAAATTGGTTAGTGAAGCCTAACTTTTCTAATTTTTTTTCCCCATTATAGACTCACTAACATGGCCAAAGTAGGTAATCTGTACAATTTTTCTCCTTTTTAAGCCAGTGCGACATGTTTGTTGCTTTGAGAAGGTAAAGATAGACAATGATAAATGTGCTTATTAAGAAAGGCTTCGGAGACAAAATGGGACCAGAGGTTGACTGTATAATACCTGAAAAGAGTTGCTGAAATATTGAGTAAAAAAAAAATCACAAACAAAAGATGCAAAAGTTTCACAGCTAGCACTGAGGCATTAACCTTACCCATAAAAGGGCAAAACTATTGGTGTTTGTTGTGGTGGTTGCTCAGAGTCTTCAGGGTGTCTGAATCTTTCTAACCCTGTTTGGGATTTCCTTGGAAAAGATCCTGGAGTGGTTTGCCATTTCGTTTTCCATTTCATTTGACAGATGAGGAAACTGAGGCAAATAGGGTTAGGGTCCAGGTCCAGAGTCACCTAGCTAGCAAGAGTCAGAGGTCCAATTTGAACTCAAGATGAGTCTTCTGGACTTCAAGCTCAGCACTGTATGCACTATGGTGCCATCTAGCTGCCCAAATACATAATGTGTTTAGTAAATATTTGTTGATTTGAATGGAATGGAAACATTCCCTTTTCCTTTTCATTTTGCTGATGAATAATCATCAGCCTTTTAAAAAATAACAGAAGTCTTTGCTGAGCTTTTCACGATTCATCATCTGGGATCAGACACATTTAGATGTATCAGTGTGAAAAACACAGTACAGTGTGAAAAACAAAACACTAGATTTGGCATGAGAAGATCTGGGTTAAGTCTTAGGTCTGACACTTAGAGCTGTGCCACATTTCGATGCTGTGACGGTGGCTTCCTTGTGGTTCCTCAAATGAAACACTCCATCGATTGATACAGCATTTTCTCTGGCTATTCTCCATAAGTGGAAAACTCTCTTTCTCTTCATTTAGGCCTCTTGGCTTTCCCAGCTTCCCTCAAGTCCCAGCTAAGATCTCATCTCCTAAAGAAAGCCTTTGCCAATCTTGCTGAATTTTAGTGCCACCCCTCTTTTGATTGTTTCCAATTTATCGTGTAAATGGCTCATTTGTATATAATTGTTTGCATGTTGTCTGTTTTAAATTGTGAGCTGAAGTAGAACAAACACTGTCTTTAAACAGTTTTTTTTTTTTTTTTTTTTTTCCTTTTTGTATCCTCAGATGTTCAGTGACTGGCACATGATAGGTGCTTAATAAATTTTTGTTGACTGTGGATAAATCACTTTAGCACCTGGCATCTCCCAATAATTACCTTTAAAGGGGGAATAACAACTTTCAGTACCTACTTCAAGGGACTTTTATGAAAAAGTTCTATGGAAATGTGTTTTATTATTATTATTAAATAACAGTGATTTTATATTTTTCATAAATAAACATATTTGTTTGACATTTCATTTAAGATAATAAATGTATCCTTTTTTCCATAGGTTTCAGTCTTCTAATTCACTCAAAAAATCCCTGAATATCAAACATAGATTTATACTCTCTATTTAAAAATAATGGGAGAGGCAGCTGGGTAACTTAGCAAACTGAGAGCCCAGGCCCAGAGATGGGAGGTCCTGGGTTCAAATCTGTCATCAGACACTTCCTAGTTGTGTGGCCCTGGGCAAGTCACTTAACTCCCATTGCCTAGCCCTTATCACTCCTCTGCCTTAGAACCAATACACTGTATTGATTCTAAGACAGAAGGTAAGGGTTTTTTAAAGGGGGCAGCTGGGTAGCTCAGTGGATTGAGAGCCAGGCCTGGAGATGGGAAGTCCTAGATTCAAATCTGGCCTCAGACACTTCCCAGCTGTGTGACCCTGGGCAAGTCACTTGAACCCTATTGCCTACCCTTACCACTCTTCTGCTTTGGAGCCAATACACAGTATTGACTCCAAGATGGAAAGTAAGGGTTTTAAAAAAATAAAATAAAATGAAAATAAAAATAATAAGAAGAGGAACTCTGATTAATTAGAAGACTAGTAATAACCTAAAGAAACAGATATGTAGTTAGTCTTCTTCTTCATGATGGAGGGCAGGGGGCACTACTTGAACAAAAAAAAATGCATCATAAGATAAAATCACTTTATTGAATGTTCTTGCTTGATTTCTTTTCTTGTTTGGAATGAGGAAGACATTTCCTGAAATGGCTGTAAAAATTAATTTTTTTAAAAATTTAAAAATATAGGTAGTTCCTCATTTTTACAAAGAATTATGCACAAATCCTCTTGTTTTAGTCTTATAACTACACTGTGAGGGAGATAACATGAGCCTTATTCACTTCAACTTACAGGTGAAGACATTCAAGTCAAGATAGATTTAATGACTCGCCCTGGGTCACCAAACCTAGATAGTCAAAACAGGACTCAAATTCAGTGCTTTTTGTTCTTTGTCATGCTTCCTTTCCATAATACCACGAACTGCAAGAACCCTGACAGTGGATTCAACAACAACCTCAACAATTCCCTTTCCTCCCTTTACACTCAGATCTAAATTTTGGGTTTAAAAGAATGTTAGCTCAAATTTCTGGATTAAAAGAATGTTAATACAAACAAAGAAATTATGTGTATCAGCTCCAGTTCTTACTGACAGTGAGTGCTGCCCACAATGGGAAAGAGATGATGGAGAAAGCAACATTGTTCTTTATGACGTATATTAAGGACAGGCTTTAAAGTTATAGAGCATCATTAAAAGCATCTGGGAGATGGGAGAGACTCTCACTGTATCCACCTCCCCAAAACACACACACACACACACACACACACACACACACACACACACACACACTCTACCACCACTCAGTCTGCTCCTTACAGTTAAAGGTTAAAACCAAGGTCCTAGTAATCTCCGGCTTCCAAGTAAGGATAAGGACATAAACCAAAGGCTCTCTCTGTGAAGACTCTAAGATAAAAACATGTTTTTTTAGTATTGTTCCACCTGTTCCTAGGAGAGAGGCACCATGAGAAGAGATACATACCAGAGAGAGAGAGAGAAAAAGAGAGAGAGAGAGAGAGAGAGAGAGAGAGAGAGAGAGAGAGAGAGAGAAAGAGAGAGAGA
>NC_058135.1:66230706-66258532 GCF_016433145.1 Gracilinanus agilis | reverse complement strand
AGAGAGACAGAGAGAGAGAGAGACAGAGAGAGAGAGAGAGAGAGAGAGAGAGAGAGAGAGAGAGAGAGAGAGAGAGAGAGAGACAGAACACACCCTGCTGTGATATCTTTTACATGGAATTCCAGAATTCCTGATGAGAAAATTCCTGCTATCAATGAAGATCAGCAATGACTCTGTATTTGTAGCCTTAGAGATCTACCTGGAGGTACCGAAAAGCTAAGTGTTTGACCAAGTGCCACAAATAAAAATATATACCTATAAAAAGACTTGGACTCGGGTCTTTCAAATTTTTTTTTAAATTTTATTAGTAGAATTTATTTAAAAGTATCTCAGCCTCTCTTTACATGCCCTGAATCATAGAAAGCAGCATCTAGCAAATAGTTATGTATATATAATGTCTTTCGTGTTTCCATTTTTAGTTCATTCTCTGGAGGTGAATATTCACAAGTCATTCTTCAAATATTAAATCTGCAGTATTAGATTATGTTCTCTTAGACCTGTTCGTTTCACTCATTATCTCATGTAGTTCTTTCCATGTTTTTTAAATTAACTTGATTGTCATTTTTTACAATGCATCAGTGTTATCTCACAATCATATACCACGATTTGTTCAGCCATTCCCCAATTGAAAGACATCCCCCTAGATTTCCAGTTCTTTGCCACCACAAAATGAGTTGCTATAAATATGGAACATATCAGTTCTTTTCCTGTTTATCTGATCTCCTTGGAAAACAGACAAAGCAATGGTATTACTGAATCTAAGGGTACACACAGTTTTATAACTCTCTGGACATAATTCACAGTTCCACCAACAATGTATTAATGTCCCCATTTTCCCACATTGGTCTTCCTAATTCTTGAACTGGCTATATTATTCTGCTTCTCATATTAGAATAATATTGACAGTTAATAGGTAAATAATATGAAAAACAAGGTTGTTTATATAGCAAGTTTTGCTAAGGAAGAATTTTTGTTTCATTTTAATTTGGGTGGAGATGGAAGGAGGAAGGGAGGGAGAGAATGTTGCCCCAGAATTCTTTATATCAGCCAGAAATAGGCCTTGGGCCCATCTTGCAGTCAGCAACATTTTCCTTTGTTCTCACAAACTACATGGCATCTGGTGGGCTGAACTATAAAGAACATTGTGCACAATTCATAATTTATTTGTCTATCGCACAATTTAAAGACACAAGTGAGCATATTAGATTTGAAGAGATGGAATGTGGCAGTTCTATTCATTTGCTGTCCTGTGATGGCTCCTTGGGTATCATTATCACATGCCGCAGTGAAGAAGCAAATGCCAAAAGGACATTGATAAAGGAATGACAAGGCCTACCATGACTGAACTTTGAAAACACTGACATTCTAAATGGAGAAAAGACATTGACAGCTTGCCTACATTCATATATTATTAAACACCCACTCATGTTTAGAAATATTCACTTAAAATAGCTTAATTAAAACACATTAAAAAAACCCCCAAAAGTAATAATGAAACAATTTATGTTATTGTCATTCGAGCTTTTCTTTTTTTTTTAAGAAGTCAAATTGACATGCCTTTTTCAAGAAGCACTAGAATTTCACTTGCTTATATAATGGGCATGGGACTACCATAATAAGCACCTACATTTCCAAAAAAATATTATCTTTTTTGGTTCGATCTGCATCATGTGTTTTGGTTTTCTTCTTACGCAGAATAGTTTCCCACTGGAACTATTACATTGGACTTGGAACCAGATGTGAGTTTGTGTTATGGCTCTGGCATTGACTAACTATGAAATCATGAATAAATCACTTAATTTCTTTAACTCTCTATTTCCTCATCTCATAAGTGAGAGTGTTAGGAGATACTTTTGTACTTTAAGCTCCTCGATGTGGGTGCTTTATCTGAAGATGCACATGGTAGGTTATCTATGTCTGCCCACTCCATCAATCAGTCACAAGAAGCCATGGTTAAGCATTGTCTGTATGCCAGGATTGGTGCTACAATGCTAACCTCCTAAGCCTTGGGCAGCATCTACCCTAAACCTCTTGCTTTAAATGTGAGAAAGCAGAGATGCAGGAAGACAAAGTAACATGGATGATTGCATAGGGAAGGAAAGATAAAAAGTCAAAAGTCCACAAAGGACTAACATTCAATAAAAATAACTAAGATGTACATGTGAAAATATATACTGAATATGTTCAGATTAAGTTCAAAGGACAGAGATGGAATCAGAATCCATTTTCTTTGTACACATACATACACAAACACACACAATATAATTACAATAATGAATTAAGAATAGGAAAACTGATATGGAAAAATGGGGTCACTAATCTACTCTTTACACAACTATGTAGTTAAACACTTTGGAGAACAATTTGGAATTGCTCCCAGAGAGTTATAAAATTGTGTATACCCTAAAACTATTACCGGGTCTGTTTCCCAAAAAGATCAGAGAAAAAGGAAAAGAACCTATACATAAAAAATATTTATTAAAGTGCTCTTGGTGGCAATTAACTAGAAATCAAAGGAAAAGGATGTCCATTAATTGTCTAAACAAATTGTGGTATATGATTGTGATGGAATACTCCTGAACCATAAGAAAAGATGAGCAAGTTAATTTAACAGCAACAAAAACAACTTGGAAAAAAACTATATGAGAAAATGAAGAGTATGAAATAGAACTTCACTGAAGAAGAAATGAATAGAATGGAAAATGATGAGATGGTCAGTTTGAATAAACTGAAGAATATATGAAATGGAATCATGCATAAAACAAGGTCAGGGGTATAATGGAGCTGGCTTGTAAAATTTTTATTGTGAGACCTTAAAATCCAATTCAATAAATATTTATTGAGAACATAGTACTTGCCAGGCACTATAGCAAATATTGAGTATACTCATAAGAAAATGAAAGACAGCCTCTGCCCTCAAGAAACTTAAAATCTAACAGAGGAATTTGTTGTTATTCATTTGCTTCAGCCTCCTCTGACTCTTCATGACCCCATTTGGGGATTTCTTGGCAAGGATATTGGAGCAATTTGCCATTTCCTTCTCCAGTTCATTTTATAGGTGAAGAAATTGAGATAAACAGAGTTAAGAGACTTGCCTAGAGTCACACAGCTAATAAGTATCTGAGGCCAGGATTTGAAATCAGGAAGATGAATCTTCCTGACTATAGGATCAGCATTCTACACACTACAAGATCTAACTGCCCTAATGGAGGAATGCTGATGCATACACATACACAAGTGCGTGCACACACATGCAAAGCTGAAAAGGAAGGGAGGCACGAAGGACTACTCAGTAGAAGGGCAAGATGTTCTATGAAATAGAAACCAAACAGAAAATGTAAAATTCCATGGAAATGTCTAGTTCCTCTATAAAGGAAAGCTTTGAAAGAAGTTTATTGCCCCCCTCTCCAGTCATTCAGTTGGAGAAGAGAAACAACAGAGGGCTGAGAAGGAAGTTGAATATCAAAAATTCAATCTGGATGGTGATAAGAATTTAGGTAATCAGCTTATCATAGGGGAGACAAGATAGTCTATGGAGTAGAAGTCAAGCAGAGTCACTGATGGAAAATGGAGAGTTGGAAATGCACAAAGCCTACTGGTCAGCATTTGATTTTTTGTTTTGTTCATTGCCTAGATTTTTAAAAGTTATGGAGAAAATATGAATAATACAGATTCAACTTAAGAGTGTCACAAATGCATTTTTTCAGAGAGATAGCTGATAAACATTTAAAAGGGAATCCTTGAATGTAACTCATGCCCATATTCTCCCATAAATCCGTTGTAACTTTTCTAAGCCATATGCTGAGGCTTTTCTCTACTTCCCTTCACATCCTGAGGATAGCAAAAGAACAGACTTTTCAACAATAAGCCTCTACTTTCTTTCCATGAATGCCCCAATTTATATTTTCTGGTCCTATACCCTATATTTTGCTTTTGCACAAGCCCTCATTTCTCATTTATAATGTTTTTCAGTCTGCTCTCACCTAAAATGTGCCTCTCCATTGACCTTTGAGTTATCCCCAAATTAAATCATTTGGTGACTGTGGTACTCTATTGCTTACTGCCATATATCATCAATGAAATGCATCCACATTACAAAAAAAATCATCTTAACAGCTCTAAATTCTATGATCTATTAAATGAATCTACCTATATCAGGGTTTGAAGATAAACCCCTTGCAAACTATAAAAGGCTGCATAAATGTAAATTGTTATTTTCTGGAAAATTCTTTACATTAGATGTCATTAGATCTCATTAGAACTTTGTACTAAAAAAAGAAACTACACTATGATTCCATTGGTGTAGGAAGTATATAGTGGGGAACTCATTCTATTAATGCAGGTCTGCACCTTCTCTATAACAAAAAATCCTCATGAATTGCCTCCCAGGGAGCAGAGAGGTTATATGACTGACCTAGAGTCAAACATTCAGTATATGTCATCAAATCAATAAACATTTAAGTGTGTATTTTGTGCAAGGCATTGTGCTAAGTTCTGGAGATACAAAAGGTGTCAAAAGAGTCCTTAACTTTAAGGAGCTCACAATCTTTTGGGGAGGAGAGGTTTAATCCCATTTTCCCTGGCAGCATCATCTTTCTCCTTCTCTTTGTTCTCCTGGTTCTTGTTCTGCTTCTTGTTTTTCTTCTAGTTCTGATTTTGTTTTTGTTTTACTTCTTCCTCTTTTTCTCCTCCTTCTTGTTTATCTCCTTCATCTCCACCTCCTTCTTCTCCTAATATATAAAGTGCTGATCATGATTTCAGGAAGATCTGAATTCAAATAATATTTGCCCTCAATATTAACACTGTGATCTTGGGCAAGTCACTTAATTTCTTTCAGCCTTAGGTTCCTATTTGTAAATTCCCATTTGTAAAATGGGAATAATAGCAGTATCTATTTCATAGTGTTGTGCAAATCAAATCAAATGAGATTTTATATACATATATAGTAAACATATACACATGTATATACATATATCTATGGTGTTTTTGCAAATGTTAAATTATTATAGAAATATAAATTTAATGTTATATATATATATACAGAGAGAGAGAGAGAGAGAGAGAGAGAGAATCTTTATCAGTCTTACCAAACTGTAAACTCATGATCAGGGATTAGGTATCATTAATCCTTTAGTGTCCTCCCTGTACCTGGCAGAGTGTATTCTCAATAGCAGACATTACCTGAATATTTGAGGAATTAATTATTGAATGAATGAAAATCATTTGAATAGGGCAATATATAACAACTGCCCTGATTAGGAAGTAGTCATACCATGTTAAAGCAAGAGATTTGCTTCATGTTTTATTAAAAAATAAATATTTATTTATTATCAAAATAATTTGAGTTGTGGGAAATAAAAGAAAAAACTAATGGAATTTATTTGTAATTCATTTTGAGTATATGAATTCCTAAAAATATGAAATGGTGATTTTTTTTCACTCACTGACAAATGTAGTATTACAGAGAAAATGTGTGGTTTTTTTTGGGGGGGGGCAAAATCACTTTAATTCTCTCAGTATCAAGTTTCTTTCTTTTTTTAATGAATCATGGTCTTCCTCTTGTCAGTACAAACCAGGAGCTCTAAACATTTTCACATATGTGTTTTAAAATCCTGTACCTTATTTGAGATCCCAGAGCTCTGTCTAAAATATAATAGTAGGATTGCATGGGCTTTATATATAGAATTTAGAGGATTTCACAGGAAATGCTGCATAATATCTATAAGAGAAGGATGATGTTATACACCATTCCTGACGTTGGACTCAGGAAGATTCAGGTTCAAATCTACCTCTGATACTGGTTTGTAAAATTGGAACACAACTTCTTGAACCTCAGTTCCCTCATGCGCCAAATAAGGATTATAATAGCTATAGTGCTAATTTACAGAGTTGTAAGTTTCTAGTGAGATAACATATAAATATATATATGGATAACTTTGGAAACTATTCTCTTCCTATATCATATTTACACACACACACACACACACACACACACAATCCTTTACGAAATCTTTGCTCTCTTCCTATATCATATTTACACACACACACACACACACACACACACACACACACACACACACACACAATCCTTTACGAAATCTTTGCCCCGTACCCAAAATAAAACTCTGACTTCCCTGTGTCTCTTGAAATTCTTATCTTCTTTCAGTATATAAATCAAGACTTCTACCTATTAGTTGACTCTATTGAATATGTGCCTTCTACACCCAAATTGTTATATTGCTCATATATTTTATATTACCTATTTATATATTATTTCCCTTATTCCTGCTCTTTACTTGAATGTAAGCTCCTAGAAGTCAGCTACAGTTTCATTTTTATTCCTAGTATCTAATATAAGACCTTCCCACAAATAGTAAATGTTTAATAAATGCTTGTTGAATTGACTTGAATGAAATTGAAATTTAAAATATTACATGAATGCTATCTATTGGTTTTAGGTTTACCTTAGTGCCTAAAGGGTACAAAAGTTAAAAGATACCATGAAGCTTTACTGAAATTACATTATTAGAAATAATTATTCTTAAAACTTAATTAGCACCTGACTAGTATCAGTCACTGTCACAGATTGGTGATTTATGATAGGTTGACATAACAATTAAGCAACTGCAAATCTCTTATTAAACACCTCTGCTATACAATATATCTATTTTCCTTTATTTTATTAATAAAAATCTTAGGGTTAGAATTGTTATTAAACTTTTTTTTTCATTTTTATTGCCTTAATCCAAAGGATTCCCCATTTCCTACTGAAAGGGAACTTAATTCATTTCAAGTAACTCCAGAATTATGACTTTCTAAAAGCTCATATTAATTTAGCAGGTTACAAAACACTTCCAATGTATTATCTTATTTGAATCTCATAATAACCCAGTGAGGTAGCATCCCCATTTTAAAGATGAGAAAATTGAGACTCATTGAGGTTAAGTAATTTACTCAGGCAAGATGTAGGCAGCATGAGTCCAGGTAACTTTGAATACATATTCAGAACTCTTCCCACTGTATAATATGGTCTCACTATATTTCCATTTCTTTTCCTTACTATTCAGCACAGTACAGTAAAATTAAAGGACCTTGTTCAAATCTTGTCTGTTAACTACTTCTGGGACATTGGGAAAAATACTTAGACTTCACTTTTCTCAGTCATCAAAGGAAACGTGGATTTTGCCCATTAAGACCCCATCTGGTCACCAATTCAGAGAATATAAAGAGTTTGGAACTTGGGATGGTTCATTTGGTTCTATAAAATAACATGGTATCTGTTAGAGAGTGAGTTCAAAAGCAAAGGCAGAGTCCAGTTACAGCAAACAAACTAGTTAAGTCTGGGAAAAAAAGTAAGTACTCTTCGAGAGAGATGGACTCCCATAATTTCTGAAAGTGCAGAGGATTAGCCTAAGAAATAATGGCTACCAATCCCCAAAGTTAGAGATGAAGATGACTACAGATTTCCTACAGAAGATAAGATCTGAGCCATGTAATAAGGAAGCCAGAAAAACTAAGAGATGGTTTGTGGGAAGAAATATGTTCCTACTCAATGGGAAAAATCATATGTGATCTTCAAAGAAGAATGCATATGTCAAAAACTAACTTTAAAAAATCTTCATAAGAATGGCTTGTAAACAAGTCAAGAACATCCTTAATTAAAAATATGAGAAGGGGAAAAGCTTTTTTCACAAATTATTTCTTATTAAAGACCACATATTTTCAGACAATTTCCTTTAAATGTGTAGAAAATATAAGCTTCTATTGTTTGTTGTTTATTAATACAAAAAAGCATTTGATTCAGTAAAACAAAATGTAACCTTAAAGACTATCCATGCTCTAATAAGGTTCATCCTTTGATTTTCATGATTCCTTGATGGAACCACAGGGAAGATTTTGTTATGATCTGCTGATTATCCATGTCAAGCAAATTATAAAACAGAGAAAGCAATGCTTCTGAAAAATGCTAGGGTTAAAAATGTTAAACTGATGATTGTAATTCTCTGAGGATAAAAATGTTATTTTTTTGTTTGATTTGGTTAACTATATTTACCTTATTCTATTGTTGGAGATAGCTTCAGAATATCATATTTGCTTATAAAATAAGTTAACTTTCTTGAAGAATGTCCAGAGCAGTGGCAAAGAACTGAAAATCAAGGAAATTTTGATCATTTCAATTAGGGAATTACTATACAAGTTATGGCATATGATTGTGATGGAGTACTATTGTGCTATAAGAAATGATAAGAATGGTTTCAGAAAAACGAGACAAGAACTAAATGAACTAATGCAAAGTTAACAGAGAACTGGGAGATCACTCTGTGGAGTAAGAGCTATGTTATAATGATAATCAATTGTGAAAGAATTGGTTACTCTCATCAGTTCAATGACTCAAGAAAATTTATAAAGTATATTTGATGAATTAGTGCTATCTACTTTCAGAGAGAAAACTGACGAACACAGTGGAAATTGAAATATAATTTTGTTGCTTTCCTTTGCTTTTGAAAAATATGGTGAATAGGGAAATTTGTTTTGCTCTGATTTAATGTGTATAATTGATGTCATTTTGATTACGTTTTAGTGGGGGTGGGAGGAGGTGGGATAGAAAGGAGGAAGTTTGGAGCTCAAAATTTAAAAAGAAAAGAATGTTAAAAATAAATATGTTTAAAAAATAAAAAGTTAATGGAGAAAAATGATAGGTTGTTTTCATGGATCTCAAGCTCTTCTGCTAAAGTGATCACTGATGGCTCTCTCCCTCTTTTATATATACTATTATATAGAGAGATACTTCTATATATAAATGTGTGTATATAAATATATATTTTATATATTTGTATTTGTTTGTATATGAGTGGCTGTCTAGCTGGCTCTAGCTCCAATAGGAAATTAGTGATTTTTTTTGATACCATATGGTTTCATGTCATGAAAAATCACAGGCTACAAACATTCAAAGAAACAAGTGTCCCCAAAGCAAGAGAACCCTTCATAATTATTTCATATAACTGCAACATATCCCCAGGAATGGCTACTGTACAAGAAATGTATTAGTCTAAAAGCTATTTTATAGGAAATATGTATTTAGGGGAAAAAGTGCACTTTACAGCAAAAGCAAGCATTCCTCATGAAATATTAATTTGTCTAGAAGAAAGATACTGGCACATTTTGATAATCCTTGGTGGAAAAATCCTAGAAAGAAGTGAAGATAATCTCACAGGATGAGAAATCATGGAGGAGTTGTGATCTGCCCCAGAAGATAACTATCTACACTATTGAGATCACAAGTCTTTTGAAGTATTAAGATACAAGGCTTTCTAAACTACCTGAATTTTATTTTAAATGGGATTTAAACATAAAAAGAATTGGGCCTAATCAATTGAGATTATGTACTTGTAAAGCCAGGAGTCAACTGAGTGTCTTTCTATCCCAGAGATCATTATCTGGCTATTTAGCCATGATTTAAAAATATCCCTAATCCCACGTTTATGATTTATGCATAAAATTTAAAAAAGGAATGAATAAATGAATTCTAAAGTGCTTACTATATTTTAGAAATTGTTCTAATTGATGAGGATACAGATAAAAAATGAAATAACCCCACTCTTAAAAATTTATATTCTAACTGAAGAATATAACACACATAGAAGGTTTCATGGTAGTAGGAAAGGCTAAATGGATATCAGGTGGCACAATGGATAGAATGTCGAGCCTAGAATCAGGAAAACTCATCTTCCTCAGTTAAAATCTGACCTCAAAAATTTATTAACTATGTGACTCTAGGCAAATCACTTCATCCTATTTACCTCAGTTTCTTCATCTGTAAAATGAGCTGGAAAAGGAAAAGGCAAACTACTCTATTTTTTGGCCAAGGAAACAGTTACTTTGCCTCTTTAGAGAATCTAGATAGTTGAAAAGAAGTGGCCAAGAATATACAGGAAATAATAATTACATATTACTACTGTCAAAAATTAGTATTAACCTAGAGCACTGAGATGTGATTTAGTAGATTTATAAAATGTCAAATAAGTCACAGTCTCTTTAGATACTGATTACAAAAAGGAAGAAATATTATTACCTCTGCTTTTAAACTTCAGTATTGTTTTGGAGATTGAATGTGGTACCAGATGAAAATAACTTGGAAAGACCAACAGAGTTCTCTGTGGCAAAGAAGATTTGGCTTATTACAGACCTTTCCACTCCTATCCAGCCAATTCTCATAAAAAATATTATTGTTATAAATAAATAGTTAAACAAATGAATGATTATGTAAGTGAATGAATAAACACCACAGTTTTAACAGTTTGAGTTTCAAGAAATTATTTAATATGAAACAAGTAATGCGGCTTTATCTATTATTTACTAAAAGACAAAAATTAGAAATAATTATAAAATTAAAAGATATAAGATAGTACTTCATATTTTTTCAAGATGAATAGACTAGATTTTTTCCTTTTTCTTGTCAGTTCAACATAATTCTTGTATTACTCAAAAGATCTGGGCTGCAAAATATATATTTTTCTATGTGTACAACTTTATTTCAGAATGAATGATATTAATAATTAAAGCTCTTAAATTATGAAGATAGAATAGAGAGAAGTAAAACCAAAAATGTCCTATTTAAAACATAATCTCTCAACATTTTTCCCATTTAGAAGAACCCACTATGTTTTTGTTTGTTTGTTTTCTTTTTCTCATTCTATAGTTTACTTTATTGGGATTTCCAGGGATGACTCAAAATTCTTCCTTAACTCATTTACAAAACAAGTAAGATTCGTGTCTTCATTATTTGGTACATCACCAGCTGAACAACTCAATAAGAAGCAATAGAAAATACAGAATTAATGAATCTATGAAGAATTAACCAATGAAATTATTTTAAAAAGATGAATTATTAGAAAGTCAACTTGAATGGTAGACTTATGAGAAGCAAAAGTAAAAAATAACTCAAATATTATTGTTCTAGATTTGATCACCTTAACTAGAAATCATGTATTTATACCTCTTAATGAAAAAAAGAGAAAATGGTTCAAGAAAAGTAAGTGCCATGTTATAAGCAAACCATAGAGAATGGCATCAGAGGATGCCATTAATCTAAATGCCAAAGGACTAATATGTATGAAAATAGCTGACCAGAGTTTTTTATATGACCAAAGAACTAGAAACTAAGGGGGTAACTGTCAACTGGAGAATGACTGAACAAGTTTTGGTATCTGAATGTAATGAAATAATATCATACAATGAGAAATTACAAAAGCAATGCGTTCATAGAAGTCTGATGCAGAATGAAAGGATCAGAACCAGGAGAACAATATATATAACAAGAATAGTATTGCAAAGACAAAAGACTTAAAAATTCTGATCAATGAAATAATTAATTATAATTCCAGAAGGCTGGTGAACTATGTTATCTATCTCAAAATAGACTGGAGATACATAAAAATTAATTATGAGGTATTTTTTGAACTTGGTCAATGTAGGATTTTGTTGTGCTTGAATATATGAATATTTATTTTAAGAGTATAATATTTCCTGTGTTTTCACCTCAGTGATGTGGTAGGTGGGAGAGAAAAAGCAAATGATCATATACATATATGGGAAATAGAAATGAACATTTTAGAATGAAAAATTTTAAAAAGATAAAATTACAATAAAAATTGTAAAAATTCCACAGTTACAAATGCTTACATATAGAGATTAATAGGTAAATTTCATGCTCTAAAGCAGAGACTAATCATTCATGTAGATCAAGAAGGAATTCATACTCATGTATCATCACATAGCTAGGTGGTGGTGGCAACTAGGCAGTGCTGCGGATAAAGTACTGGTCCTGAAGTAAGGCAGATCATTTTCCAGAATTCAAAATAATCCTCAGACACTTATTTTATGATCCTGGTATAGTTACTTTACCTTTTTTTGCCTTAGTTTCCTGATATGTAAAATAAGTTGGAAAGAGATGGCCAAATATTGTAGTATCTTTGCTAAGAAAACCCCAGTTGAAGTCATAGAGGATCAGACCAACTGAAATGATTGAATAACAAAATCAGCATGGTCACCCAACTCATTGCTATTTTACTAAAATATTATAAGTGGCCATGATTGAGAGTAAGATGGCTAATTTTTACTCCCCAGAGGCAGCAATATTTGTAGTATAGATTATGTGCTAAATTATAAAACTACAGGGATATAGCTTAAAATATGAAAAGAGGAAACATCTTAAAATAAGGAAGAAATGAACGATGAAATGAATTCAAATATGGTGCAACTTCTCAAGAGAAAGAAAAATAGAAAAGGTGAGGGAGAAGTATCTTGGGTTTTATGAACAATACCATTTCTTACATAACACTCAATAAGCATATAGTGGAAGTATTTTGTGAGTTTAAAAATGTGTTTTAGATTCTATTTGGTTACTTTTTAAAAAGCTATATATGATATTTTAATGAGTATTTCTCATTATTCAAAGATTTATGATTTTATTACCATGGAAGTATAGATATTCCTTCCATGGACACAGGCTTACTAACCCCTTCTTAGATAAATACTATGGGATGCTGAGTTTCAGGGGAAAAAAATAAGGAATATTCCATGGTGGCAAGAGCACTTCAGATGAAAAATCCAGCTCATGATTAAAACCTTCTAAGGTTGTGTCTATCTCAAAGACTGCACACAGTGTTTCCAAGTCATCAGATGCTTTCAGACCTTCTACTCTTCTTCCATAGTCTAAAAAGACTTTCACATCATGAAAAGACATCTGAATAAGACTTTATTGGATATTATAGGCTTATAATTAAAAGTGCTCTGTGACCCATTGGTACCAAAAACATTTAAAATTCTTTTTTGTTTGTTTGTTTTGGTTTGTTGTTTAAAAAAAAGAACTGGAAACTAATGGTTTACCCCTTAACTGGAGAATGGCTCAGGAAATCTGAGATGCATTCCTTTAAGAGAATGTTATTGTACTATTAAAAATAGTGAAGGGACTAGTTTCAGAGCAATCTGAGAAAACTTTTATCAACTAGTGAAGGGAGAAGTGAGTAGAATCAGGATAAAACTATAATAACAATGTTGAAAAGACAAAAAAAAAACCTTGCAAGAAATGGTATTGCTCATTGATCAACACAATGACCATCAGCAATTCCAGAGGACCAGTGAAATATGCTATCTGTCTTCTAAAAGAGATGCAATGTACACAGGATACAGAATATGTGTGTGGAGGGGACATAATCAATGTTTGAATTCATTTTGCTGGATTACATATACTTTGTTAAAGTGTTTTTTTTTAAGGATTGGGAATTGGAATGAAAAAAAAGATTTTCTTTTAAAAACCTTTAAGGAACATCCTGTTATATACAGATATACACAGTCTTTTCTAGATAGGCTATTAGGTAACCATTTGGAATAATTTGAATAATGGAATGAATTTATATTTTCCTTGTACTGTATTTAAATTGGGGACTGGGACAGATGACTAGATTCCTTCCAGCTCCATTTTTCAGTGATTCTCTTAGTTAATGACCCAATGTTAAGAATCTTTTTTTCCCCTGAAAGCAAAATTCTAAGAAGTATGAAGTATATTTTGAATAATGCATAGTTATCAAGTAATCCAAAGGTTTCTAAGAGCATTATAAATGCTCTGTTCCTACTATGAATATGAATAAAATTGATAGCCAAAGTCATCTTGACAGTGGCTGCTTTTCAGTATCAAGCAGTGGTTTATAATAATGTAGTCAAAACCCCCTTCTGGATCCTCAGTTCCTGATTACATAAGGATTTTTTGTTTGTTTTTACATAAGGATTTTTAAAGGAAGGGGGAGTTTTAAGTCTATTCTGCCATCTCACCAATTTTGATTCAGATTACTTCATTCTTTTTCCTCTTTCTGCCGTTTGGTCCTCTCCCTCCCTGACAACCAGAGTCTTCAAACTACCTGTGGGCTACACAAAATCATGGAACATATCTCACTAGGCAGCCAGAACTCCATGACCTGGAACTTTCTAGACAGTATCTCACCACTGGAAGAAATCTCATAAGTCACTTAGTTCAATACTTACCTGATGAAGAATCCATACTTTGACAATCCTCAGTGACTAGTCAGTCACTTGGCTTTTTCTTTTTTTTTTTTTTAATTAATTTTTTCTTTTTAGGAAAATTTTCCATGGTTACATGATTCATGTTTTTACTGCACCTTTCACGCCCTCATACTCCCCCCGAGCCACCCCCCCATAGCTAACTCTCATTTCCACTGGTTTTAACATGTGTGGTCAGTCAGAACTTATTTACATATTATTGATAGTTACATTGGTGTGGTCCTTTCAGGTCTACATCCCCAATCATGTCCTCATCAACCCAAGTGTTCAAGCAGTTGCTTTTCTTCTGTTTCCTCTCCTGTAGTTCTTCCTCTGAATGTGGGTAATATTCATTTCTATAAATCCCTCAGAATTGTCTTGGATCATTGCATTGCTGCTAGTACAGAAGTCCATTACATTTGATTTTACCACAGTGTATCAGTCTCTGTGTACAACTTTCTTCTGGCTCTGCTCCTTTCACTCTGCATCAATTCCTGGAGGTCTTTCCAGTTCACATGGAATTCCTCCAGTTTATTATTCCATTGAGCACAATAGTATTCCATCACCAACATATACCACAATTTGTTCAGCCATTCCCCAATTGAAGGGCATACCCTCGCTTTCCAGGTTTTTACCACCACAAAGAGCTCTGCTATAAATATTTTTGTACAAGTCTGTTTATCTATTATCTCCTTGGGGTACAAACCCAGCAATGGTATGGCCGGATCAAAGGGCAGGCATTCTTTTATCGCTCTTTGGGCATAATTCCAAATTGACATCCAGAATGGTTGGATCATTTCACAACTCCACCAGCAGTGCATTAATGTCCCAATTTTGCCACATCCCCTCCAACATTCATTACTCTCCCCTGCAATCATTTTAGCCAATCTGCTAGGTGTGAGGTGGTACCTCAGAGATGTTTTGATTTGCATTTTTCTAATTATTAGAGATTTAGAACACTTTCTTATGTGCTTATTGATATTTTTTATTTCTTTACCTGAAAATTGCCTATTTATGTCCCTTGACCATTTAACAATTGGGGAATCGCTTGATTTTTTATACAACTGATTTAGTAATTAGACCTCTTTCAGAACTTTTTATTATAAAGATTTTTCCCAGTTTGTTGTTTCCCTTCTGATTTTGGTTGCATAGTTTTTGTTTGTACAAAAACTTTTTAATTTAATATGATCAAAATTATTTATTTCACATTTTGTAATTTTTTTCTAACTCTTGCTTGGCTTTAAAATCTTTCCTTTCCCAGAGATCTGACAAGTACACTATTCTGCATTCACTAAATTTACTTACAGTTTCCTTGTTTATATTCAAGTCTTTAACCCATTATGAATTCATGTTGGTGTAGGGTGTGAGATGTTGACCTAAACCTAATCTTTCCCATATTGTTTTCCATTTTTCCCAGTGGTTTTTGTCAAATAGTGGACTTTTGTCCCAAAAGTTTGGGTCTTTAGCTTTATCATACACTGTTTTGCTGACATCACTTACCTCAAGTCTATTCCACTGATCCTCCCTTCTATGTCTTAGCCAGTACCATATTGTTTTGATGACTGCTGCTTTATAGTACAGTTTAATATCTGGTACTGCTAAGCCACCTTATTTCACATTCTTTTTTTCATTATTTCCCTTGATATTCTTGATCTTTTGTTACTCCAAATAAACTTTGTTATGGTTTTTTTCTAATTCAGTAAAAAAGCTTTTTGGTAGTTTGATAGGTATGGCACTAAATAAGTAAATTAATTTGGGTAGAATGGTCATTTTTATTATGTTAGCTCGACCTACCCATGAGCAATCAATAGCTTTCCAATTGTTTAGATCCAGTTTTATTTGTTTGGAAAGTGTTTTGTAGTTGTTTTCATATAATTCCTGTGATTGTTTAGGTAGATATATTCCTAAGTATTTTATATTGTCTAGGATGATTTTTTTTAATTTTATAAACCCTTAACTTCTGTGTATTGACTTATAGGTGGAAGATTGGTAAGGGTAGGCAATGGGGGTCAAGTTACTTGCCCAGGGTCACACAGCTGGGAAGTGTCTGAGGTCAGATTTGAATCTAGGACCTCCTGTCTCTAGGCCTGGCTCTCAATCCAATGAGCTACCCAGCTGCCCTCTAGGATGATTTAAAATGGTATTTCTCTTTCTACCTCTTGCTGCTGTGATGTGTTGAAAATATATAGATTTTTGTGCATTTATTTTGTATCCTGCAACTTTGTTAAAGTTGTTGATTATTTCTACTAGTTTTTTAGTTGATTCTCTAGGATTTTTTAAGTAGACCATGATATCATCTGCAAAGAGTGATAGCTTAGTCTCCTCATTACCTATTTTAATACCTTCAATTTCTTTTTCTTCTCTAATTGCTACTGCTAGTGTTTTTAGTACAATGTTAAATAATAGAGGTGATAATAGGCATCCTTGTTTCACACCTGAGCTTATAGGAAAGGCTTCTAATTTATCCCCGTTGCATATGATGTTTCTTGATGGTTTAAGATATATACTGTTTATTATTTTTATGGAAGGACCTTCTATTCCTATACTTTCTACTGTTTTCAGTAGGAATGGATGTTGTATTTTGTCAAAAGCTTCTTCAGCATCTATTGAGATAATCATGTGATTTTTGTTCATTAGATTGTTGATATGCTCAATTATGTGAATGGTTTTTCTAATGTTGAACCATCCTTGCATTCCTGGTATAAATCCCACCTGATCATGATGGATAACCATCTTGATCACTTGCTGGAGTCTTTTTGCTAGTATTCTATTTAAGATTTTTACATCTATATTCATTAAGGAGATTGGTCTGTAATTTTCTTTCTCTGTTTTTGATCTACCTGGCTTTGGAATAAGTTCCATATTTGTGTCATAAAAGGAATTTGGTAAGACTCCTTCTTTGCTTATTATATCAAATAATTTGTATAGTATTAGGATTAACTCTTCTTTGAATGTTTGATAGAATTTCTTTATGGAATATAAGTTCATTCCTTTTTGTTTCTTTTCCTATTTTTCTTATTATTATCTTCTTCCCACCCAGTTTTGTATATATTTGTACCTACCTACATATATATATATATATATAGCTTGACATTTAATCCTATACAGTTCCCTCTATGTAAACTTCTTTTAGTTACCCTATTGGTAATAACAATTTTTAATATTTTCCAATACCTTCTTTTCTTCTTGGGATACAAATTGATTGAACTTGTTGTGTCCCTTAAGGAAAATAATTTTTTTTCTCCTCTCCCAATTCTCTTAATTACCTTATGTTGATTCTCTTGAGTTCTGGGTTTGGACAGCAAACTCTCTGTTTAAGTCCGGTTTCTCCTTGATGAATGTTTGGAAGTCCTCAATTGTATTGAATGACCATACTTTCCCCTGCATTAATATAGTTAATTTGCTGGATAGTTGATTCTTGGTTGTTGATCCAGTTCTCTTGCTTTCCAGAATATTGTGTTCCATACCTTTCGGCCCTTCAATGTAGATGCAACCAGATCCTGTGTTATCCTAACTATGGTTCCCTGATATTGGAATGACTTCTTTTTAGCAGCTTGAAATATTTTTTTCCTTGCTCTGGTAGTTTTTGAATTTGGCTATAATATTCCTGGAAGTTGTCAGTTGTAATTTAAATGGAGGATGTGATCGGTGAATTCTGTCAATTTCTACTTTCCTCTCTTGTTCAAGAGTTTCTGGGCAATTTTTTCTGATAATTTCTTGTAAAATGCTATCTATTCTTTTACCATGATGTTCTGGTAAACCAATGATTCTTAATTTGTCTCTTCTGGCTCTGTTCTCTAGATCTTTGGTTGATTCAATGTGATATTTCACATTCTCTCAAATTTTTCATTTTTTAAATATTTGTTTAACATATTATTACTGCCTTGTGAAGACATTTGCTTCTAGTTGTTGAGTTCTGTTTTTTTTTCCTTTTTTTTTAAACCCTTGTACTTAGCTGTATTGTCTCATAGGTGGAAGATTGGTAAGGGTGGGCAATGGGGATCAAGTGACTTGCCCAGGGTCACATAGCTGGGAAGTGTCTGAGGTCAGATTTGAACCAAGACCTCCCGTCTCTAGGCCTGACTCTCAATCCACTGAGCTACCCAGCTGCCCCTCGTACCATATTGTTTTGATGACTGCTGCTTTATAGTATAGTTTAATATCTGGTACTGCTAGGCCCCCTTCCTTCACATTTTTTTCATTATTTCCCTTGATATTCTTGACGTTTTGTTATTCCAAATGAAATTTGTTATAGTTTTTCCTAATTCAGTAAAAAGTTCTTTGGTAGTTTGATAGGTATGGCATTAATAGGCAAATTAATTTGGGTAGAATGGTCATTTTTATTATGTTAGCTCGTCCTACCCATGAGCAATCAATGGCTTTCCAATTGTTGAGATCCAGTTTTATTTGTTTGGAAAGTGTTTTGTAGTTGTTTTCATATAATTGCTGTGTTTCTTTTGGTAGATAGATTCCTAAGTATTTTATATTGTCTAGGGTAATTTTAAATGGTATTTATCTTTCTACCTCTTGCTGCTCGAATGTGTTGGAGATATATAGAAATGCTGATGATTTATGTGAATTTATTTTGTATCCTCCAACTTTGCTAAATTTGTTGATTATTTCTTCAAGCTTCTTATTTGATTCTCTAGGATTTTTTAAGTAGATCATCATATCATCTGCAAATAGTGATAGCTTAGTCTCCTCATTGCCTATTTTGATACCTTCAATTTCTTTTTCTTCTCTAATTGCTACTGCTAGTGTTTCTAGTACTATGTTGAATAATAGAGGTGATAATGGGCATCCTTGTTTCACTACAGAGAATTATACATAGCATTTCTCAACATAGGAATACAGATGATTAGATCTTATTGAAGCCCTTAAAGAGGCAAATTTTAAAAATTATGAGTTTTCTTTCTTTCCCCTCTGTTTCTTATTTACTTTTTCATGTTTCTCTTGATTTTTGTGGTTGGATATCAAACTTTCCATTCAGTTCTGGTCTTTTCTATGCAAATACTTGGAAATCTTCTATTTTGTTGAAAGCCCATACTTTCCCTTGGAAGTATATAGTTAGTTTTGATGGGTAGTTGATCCGTGGTTGAAGACCCAGTTCTCTTGCCTTTCTGAGTATCATATTCCAAGCCTTGGGGTCTTTTAGCGTGGAGGCTGCCAGATCCTGTGTGATCCTGATTGGTGCTCCTTGATATTTGAATTCTCTCTTTCTGGCTTCTTGTAAAATTTTTTTCTTGTACTTGGAAGCTCTTGAATTTGGCTATTATATTCCTGGGGGTTGTCTTTTCTGGGTCTAGTGTAGAGGGTGATCTATGGATCCTTTCAATGTTCATATTGCCCTCTTGTTGTAGAACTTCAGGGCAATTTTGCTGAATAATTTCTTTTAGTATGGAGTCCAAATTTCTACTAATTTCTGCTTTTTCTGGAAGACTAATGATTCTCAAATTGTCTCTTGTAGACTGGTTTTCTTGGTCTGTCACTTTCTCATTGAGATATTTCATGTTTCCTTTTTTAATCAGTCTTTTGACCTTGTTTTATTTGTTCCTGCTGTTGTGAGAGATCATTAGCTTCTAATTGCTCAATTCTAGCCTTTAGGGACTAGTTTTCCTTTTCAATCTGGTCATTTCTGGTGTTCAATTTGCTCATCAGTTCATTTGATTTCTGAACCTGACTTTCCAATTGCAAAATTCTGCCTTTTATACTGTTATTTTCTTGCCAGATCTCTTCCATATTTCTCATCATCTCAGATTTGAACTCTTCAATAGTTTGTGAACAGTTTTCATTATTTTGGGAAGGTTTGGATATGATTTCTTGTTTGTTCTCCTCTGCTGTTTGCTCTGTTGTCTGGATTTTCTCTGTGTAAAAGTTGTTGAGTGTTACAGATTTCTTCTTGATGATCTTTCTCTTCTGGGGTTCCCGATTTTGGCTTGCCATTGTTGTTAGCCCAGAGCCTTCTCAGCTTTATCCTCACACTCTGAGTCAGTCTGTGCTCTCTTGGCCCCCGAGGTCTCAGGTCTCATTGTTCTTGGGGTCAAGCCTCCTGGTGGTCACCATGGTCTGCCCCTCTGCCCGAGGCTCTTTCAACAGTCTCATGGCGCTGCTCCCACAGCTGCGTCTGCACAGGGTTCCCAGTAGAGGTCCAAGTCTGTGCTTGAGATCCTTGTCTGTGTCTAAGTCAATGCCTTTACCCGCACCAGAGCTCAGGGTCTGTATTCAAAGTCCACGCACGTTCTTTAGCCTCTTGGGTTCCTAAGTCTTGCTGCTCTCAGGAACAGGCCCTGGAGCTGCCATTGACTTAATGGGTGCCCCAAACGTACTTTAACTCTTGTGAGCTGGCCTTGGTGCTATACGTGGTGTGGGGGTTGGGGTAGGGTCTTCCTCTGTTCGCATTTTAGAAAGAGCTGTTTCACCCCTTTATAGCATGGAAATGCCCTGATTCCATGTACCTTCAATGCTGCACCCTGTTGTGGTGTCCCTTCCTTCATCTGGATTTTTTTTTATGTCCCCTTGAGGAGTCCTATATGCTTTGGTTAGGAGAGATCAGGCAGCTGCTCCTTACTCTGCCGCCATCTTAACCCTGGTAATCTCAATTCTGGCTTTTGAGACTTCATTTTCTTGTTTTAGTTCATTTCTTTCCTTTTTTCAAATTGTCTTCAGCCTCTCTTGATTGCTTTTTGAGTTTCTGAAGTTCTTGAGTTAATTGAATTTTAAATTCTTGAGTTAATTGAATTTTGAGATCTTTCAAAGCCTGTGTCCAGTTTGCTGGAACTACTTCCTCTTCTTCTATTTCTGTTTCTTTGGTTCTTTTCACTTCCTTGAAAGAAGCTGTCAATTGTCATTTCTTTTCTCTTTTTCTGTTGCTTACTCATGTTTTTTTCCCTTCTTTGTTCCGCTAGTTTAAGCAGATGTATTTAATGATCTTTGATGAAAAATCTTCCCCCCAGCTGGCAATGGAGGTTTGTAGTTACTTTCTCTGTCCTCTGAAGACTTCTTTTCTGTCCAATTGTTGGGATTAATCCTGTGCTGTTTGGATTAATCTTATTACTTAATCTTCCCTGAGGTTAAAACCTCGAGAGGAGGGAAAAACAAAAGTGCGACCATAAAAAAAAAAATAAAAAAAAACATGGGGGGGGGGCAAGAAGGAGCATTTTTCACTGAATTGACCTCTCCAGCAGTAGGGTCACCCTGTGCTATCCACTGTGTTTTATCTGGTTTTCTTTCCTCTTGAAGCCCTGAGTTCTTTATCTCTGTATGATGAAGCCAAGCTATCTGCAGACTAGGGTTTGGCTCTCTCTAAACCACCATCTTCCGGGAGTTTTTGCTGTGTTTCTCTGGTTTTCTCATCCAGTCACCTCTCCAGTGCCTGTGTTTAACTCCCCAAGTCCAAGTTGGAGTCCAGTGGCAGCAAGGCCCTCTCTCCCAACCAGTGTGCCCACTGGCCCTGAGATGTGGGGGAGGTGTCCTTGGATCCTGGGATTCCCCTTCTAAGCCCTCAGATCTGACAGTTCAAGTACTGAAGCCTTTTTCTTGGTGTAACTCTTTAGTTATGCTGCAGTGGGGTTCCCCCTGCTCTGTCCCATTATTAGATTTGGTCCTCTTTCTTCTTAAAGCTCACTGTTTTCTATCTCAGTGTGTAAGGGTGTGGAGGTTTTAAGATTCACTCTAAGCCCCCATCTTCCTGGAACTCTGCCACCTGCCTTTATCTTGAGGAACTCAAGGGAAGGGCCCCCCCACTACGTTGATAGAGAGACAATGTCTCTTCCATACAACTCTAATTGGTAAGAAGGTTGCTTTCCCATTACTGAACCAAAACTCACCTCTCCCAAACTTCCCACAATTGAGTCTAACACTGTCCTCTATAGTCAAGCAGAATAACAGCAGCAGCAGTAGCCACTACTGCTAGCATCTGAGTTCTTCAAATTGCTTAAGCTGCCTCATTTGGTCCTCACAACAACACTGTAAGTTTGGTGCTATTAATACCCCCATTTTAAAGAAGATGAAATAGAAGCTAAGAGGTCTAAATTATTTGCTAAAGGTCACCTTGATATAGAATGATTTAAGATTTGAAATTGGGTCTTTCTTACTTCTATTCCCATACTATATCTGCTCCTCAACTTGCTGCCTAAAATCTAGTCTGTGTTCCTGCCCATCTTTTGAAGCCCTTTTTGAGTTCTTCTAGTATCTTTGTCCAATACATATTTTTCTTTTGGATTTTGGGTGTGTTTACTTTGCTTTTTTTGTTTGTTTCTTTTCCCTTTCTCTTTGTCGTCATAAAAAATCTTTAATTGGTTTTTTTTGTTATTGTTGTTTGCTCATTTTTCCTATCTATTTTTTAGGTAGACTTGTGGGGATGATGTGATGGTCTGAGGGCTGAAAGTTCTGAGAGCACCCTCTCCCTGCTAATTCAATTGGCCCTTGTGATGATGATAACTTAAAGACTTGTCTCAGGCTTAAGTGTAAACTTTTCATCCCACTCTAATCTTGATCAGGTCAGGGGCTTGTCCAATTCTAGCCTTGGGATTACTCTCAAGTTTTTGGTTTCACTGTGTACTTGATCCAATCAGGCACATCCTTAATTGTCCTATCAGCTTTAGACAAAAAATCAATACTTAGTACTATCAGCCACCCCAAAGTGTGAATTAAGACCTTGTCACAAGCCCAGACTAGAATTCTCTTGGCTGGGGCTTCAGACTTCTCGACAGGTTTGAAATTTCAAGGGTTATGGGCTGGCTTGTACTTCTATTTGCTCAGGCAGGGTCTCAGGGTCTGAATGTTGACTTGGAAATGGGTTTCCAAAGCTTGGGCAGAATATGTGAGGTGTGGGGGTGTGGTTCTCTCTTGATTTGCTCTTCCCTCCTTGCTACAGCTTCTTGCTGGATCTGCTCTTCTCTCACTGGTGCTCCAGATGTTCATTGCCTACCTTTTTGGGTTTTTCTTTTCTTGAAAGTTATTTCACTCTGTCTCCTTGTTTGTACTTTCACTCCTGTATTCTTTTGTGGTAATATTTTAATTTTTTTTTTGGAGAGGATTCTCATGGCAGCACAAGCTGCTCTGAATCACTCCACCATCTTGGCTCCTTCCTGCTGTGTATTGGTTCCAAGGCAGAAGAGCAGTAAGGGCTAAGCAATGGGGATCAAGTGACTTGTCCTGGATCACACAGCCATGAAGTGTCTGAGGCAGGATTTGAACCCAGGACTTTCCATCTCTGGGTCTAGCTCTCAATGCACTGTGTCATCCAGCCCCACCCCTATTCTTTTTTATTCTTCTTTCTATGCATCTTCTTACTACAGAGTGTAAGGTCAAGGGAAGAGAGGGAAAAATTTAAAGAGAAGCTTAGGGAAACAAAGTTCTTAATTGACAGAGCTATTGAGGATTACTCTGCTATCTTAGCTCCATAAAATAGATTTTAATCCCTGCCTATATTTTAAATAGCTAAAATTAGCAATCAGATTCCCCTTAAATATTTTCTTGTCTTCTTTAAATAACACTTGGTACTTACAGTACTCTCAATGTGGAGAAAAAAGGACAGAGTACAGGAGCTTTTTAAAAAGAAAAATGTTAACCTTGACTTGCAGTCCATTGGAAATGCCAGATTCTTTTCTCATTGATTAGACTAATTTCCAATATCCTTGCTTTGCTTCAACACCTAACTGCTCTGTGTAACATTCTCCTAGGACTCACCTTGCTCTCCTCAGGGTGATTACCAGATGATAAATTAATCTGTGCTGATTGGGTAACAGGTGATATAAATCACTTTAATTAGGTAAAGTTGTTCTCCCAGGGATCATACTGATATGTCCAGAAACGGTTAACTCAAAGGTTTGACTACAAGTAAGAATTTCAGGTAATGCAGTAGATAAAGAGAGAGATATTTAGGTATAACTGTCTCAGATCTATCCAAGCCTTCATTGTAGCTGACAGTTTTCTTGATTTGGTTGAAGCCAAAGAAACTTCATCTACAGTCAATCTTCTGGTGATGAATCTATTTGGGTTGGTTCTCAATTTGTAGCCAGTTCAGTCCCCAAAGTCCTTATAATTTAGCAAGGTCTCCTGAGTCTCCATTTCATTGGAGACATTTTACAGCCTTTGAGAAGCTAAGATTGAATCATGATGTAATAGTAGGGTAGGATTTTAGTAAAAGATGGACATGTATGTTCTGAATATATGTACATGTAAAAATCATATAACAAAGACATTAATTGTGACTATGCTATTTGTTAGCTATTGTGACTTTGGACTAATTTAATGGTTCCAATCATTTTTCATCTGTGAAACGGGTATAATTTTCTTTTTGTTGTCTATGTCAGAGGGTTATTTGAAAGAAAATATTCATGAACTTTAAAATGCTAAGGAAGTTGGGAGCTATTAATTATAATTATATTATTCTAACACCATATAAATTATAATAGATATTTATGATAGCATCCTGCTAAAGTTATGTACAAACATGACCTCACTGAGGTCCTCAGCATAATGTATTTAGATATGACTACTAAAATAATAACTGTAATTATAATGATATTGCTTCAATATTTCAAGTATGTGTGATTACATTCATATGGGCACACCCTGTACCAATCTACATTAAAACTTTCCCTTGCCTAAACAGATGGTCTTCTTTGAAAGAACTCCTACTCGGAATACTCATAGTTTATAATCTACCTCAATGAACACAGTTGATTGAAAAGCATAGTAGTTTTAATAATAAAGCAAAATCTTTCAACAAGGAAAACCAAGATGTGTCTTCTCTTTATTGTCACTTGTTTTTCCATTACATTTTCACTATTTCAATCAATTAGACCCTTTATTCACTTTTGAATTCTCAAATTCTTTAATTCTCCAATTCCATTTAGGGGGAAATAGCACAACGAGTGATAAATTAAACTGTGATTCTCAAGGGAATAAATCCTCCAATCCATTGGCTAAATTCATTTTAGACCCTAACAGAAGTTGAGAAGATAATCCTTTTCAAAGTCTGTTAAAAGGAATTTATTGATTTAGACATCCAGTCTATAACAATACATGCTAACTCTTTTACTTCTAATGCTCGAAAAGAAATCACTATTGTACTATATAGAAGGTACTATGAAGTAACAAATAACTCACCTATTTAAAGAAAAAAAAGATTATTCCTAGATTCTTTGGGACATTTGATTGCCTTGTCTCTTCATTAGACTTCTAGAAAATTGGTACTTCTCCCCAAGTACACCTCTTCTGTGCCTTCTAGTTTTAGGGAAATACCTGAGGCATTGAATTATTTATGGTCATCCTTAGTCAAATAGCTAGTATGTGTCAAAGGCAGAACATGAACCCAGGTTTTCTTGATTTCAAGGCAGGTCCTCTATGAAATACAGTAAATACATTACGAAGGTAAGGAAAGGGGGGAAATAGATTACATTCAAGCCTGAAGAATAACTATAACCTGCTTATTATCACTGTTTCAAAAACTATTTGCCTTTCAACAAAGTGAATTTCTGAGGATCCCGATCTTTTTCACTCTTATTAAGTTAAATCAGGGAGTCAGAGACAGACATGGAAGATAATATATTTCGATGGAAACACAATGGCTGAAATCTCACTCGTTTGTTCTTATTTTTAGTGTTTCCTAAACAGATTTTAGCTTTGCTACTTTCCTCCATACTTTCTCAGGCACAGAAGATAAGTTTTGGTCAGTAATTTCAAGAGTCATTACTTTAGGCTATAAACCCATAACCATATATTATAGAGCACAAGGAAACAATTGTTTTCGATCAAGGGTCATCTGGTGAGTCCTGCCAGTCCTTGGAAGTTATACTCTTGATCTATTCCACATTCCCACAGATAACTTCTCAGGCACACTCCTCCACTCTTCTCTCTACCAATGCACTCTTCCCTGGAGGAGCAAAAGAGGGAGGCAGGAGCAGGAGAAAGGTTAAGGACAAAGAAGGGAAGATACTAAAATCAAGTAAACTGGTGTTCACTTAAAGCACCCCTAGGCAAGGAGGCACAAGAAATGAAGAGTCAGATCAGAGTCCTGGCAATATCAGTTATCTCCCTGACTCTCCTGAAGCACCACAGTGGCTTGGAATGAACCCAGAGCATCATTAGGCGATTTTATTTCTGTCCCTGTGGTCCAGTCACAAATCTTGATACTACTTTTAAAAGTATATGTGCTGATTTTGGAGAAGAGAGTGAAGTAGACGGGATGGAGCTGATATGATGGATGTGTTATAAGCAAAATTGGCCACAAACTGTATCGATCTCTGTGGTTTTGCTCCTGAACAAGATCTGTGGGCTTCTCCAAAGTAGTTCTGTAATTACAAAGGAAATGAAAGAGTATCTCTTTTTGGTATCTTTTAAGGAAACAGGCAAGAGAGGTCATCTCCATTAACTTGCATCTAGCCTGAGGGTGGTAGAGCTTAAGAAGATTAAAGGACCCTTTTTTATTTTTATTTTTAGAAAAATGGGTAAAGCTATAGTGGGCAAAGATATACCATCATTTGAAAAGCAAACAGCAACAAAAGCAGAGTCATATCTCATATGGAGCTTGACTTAGGAGGGTTAATTAGGGGTTTCAAATAGAGGAATTTCCCAGACCACTAAGAATTAACCTCCTAATGCAAACATTTTATATTTACCTCACAGGCAAACAAATAGAGTGTCCCAAAAGTCTTCATGCAGCTTAAAGTGATTAAAACTTAAATTTGAGCTAAGAATTTTGGGACACCTTATAGCAATGATTCCCATAGTGGGTGCTACTGCCCCCTGGTGGGTGCTGCAGTGATCCAGGGAGAGAGGTGATGGCCACAGGTGCATTTATCTTTCCTTTTAATTGCTATTAAAATTTAAAAAAATTAATTTCCAGGGGGCTAAGTAATATTTTTTTCTGGAAAGGGTGTGGTAGGCCAAAAATGTTTAGGAACCACTGCCTTATAGATAACATTTCTGTAGCAAAAGTGGGAAGGGTGCATTAGGACTCATACAAGTCATTTAAAGGAGTTAATAGGCTTTGGATATTTATCAGAAAGGGGCACATCCTATGGAGCTCTATATTCACTCTGTCTCCTGCAGGTGGAACTCACACCTCTACAAGATGACATAACATATTGTGGCATATATTTGTGATGGAATACTACTGCTCCATAAGAAATGGTGAACAGGTTAATTAAAAAGAAAAGAGAAAAATTTATGTGAAACTACAAATAGTGAAATGAGCAGAAGCAAGAGAACATAACCTATAGCATCAGAGATATTATTTGAAGAATGACCTAGGAATGTCCACCTCCAGAGAAAGAATTTATAAATAGATATAAGCAAGACACTTTTATATGTACAGAGAATTTTTTGCCAAATGATTTAGAGGGAGTAGGAAGTGATGGAGATACCTGGGTATTTATTAACAAACAAACAAATAAATAAATAAATTAAAAATGACATAACTCTAGATCAGTCCTCAGTGCCAAGGGGCTTTTTCGGAAAGGATCGGCTGTCAGGAGAATGGAATATGTCAGCCTGGAAAAGTATAGAAATGGTGCTGTCTCTTCTTTCCTTCTTTCTTCCTTCCTTCCTTTTTCTTTTCTTTTCTTTCCTTTCTTTCTTACTCTTTCCTCCTTTTTCTTTCTTACTCTATTTTCCTTTCCTTTCCTTCCTTCCCTCCTTCCTTCCCTTCCTTCCCTCCTTCATTCCCTCCTTCCTTCCTTCCATGACCCTCATTGTGGTCATATCCCTCCTCAGGACAAGCATTGCCTTTTAATTTCCAGACTCCTCAACCATAGCACTTCTT
>NC_058135.1:66163307-66205996 GCF_016433145.1 Gracilinanus agilis | reverse complement strand
CATGCTTGTCAACTCCAGGAGGGGGAAGGAAAGGAGAGGGGGGAGGAGATCACGTAACCATGGAAAAATATTCTAAATTGAAGGAAGGAAGGAAGGAAGGAAGGAAGGAAGGAAGGAAGGAAGGAAGGAAGGAAGGAAGGAAGGAAGGAAGGATATAAGGGAGGAAAGCAGGCAGGAAGCAAGGTAGGAAGGATGGAAGGAAGAAACAAAGGAAGGAAGGCAGGAGCAAAGGAAGGAAGGAAGAAAGGAAGGAAGGAAGGAAGGAAGGAACAAAGGAAGGAAGGAAGGAAAGATATAAGGGAGGAAGGCAAAGGAAGGAACGCTAACAAAGTACAGAATATTATCTTGTAGAAATATCTTGTATACCTTCTTACCCTGACTGCCTCCACTATGAAAATACTGTTATTTTTAAGTTGCAAAATGTCTTTAGGAATCATGTTTTAAGTGGATTAGTTATAATGCCCCTGTTATTATCCCTACAGCATCCCTGAGGGTTTTTAACTATTTTCTACTAGAAAGGTAATGCAGGTTACACGTCATATAAAACTCTATTTTTGCCTTTAAAATGGATAAACCAAAGTCTAAGATGAGAGCTTTCTTACTATTCCCTGGGAGGCACAGGGTCAAAAAAAAGTGAGTCTTAAGGTGCATTCATCCTCCAAATAACAATGATTCTGGACCCAAGGCTTCTTGTGTGCTCTCTTCTGAAGAAAGCTGTTATCTTTGATGGTTCTCTAAATGTCACTAATCATTGAGGTGGCTCAGGGTCAAAGATCAGGAAGGCAAGTTCTGAGAAAGTTGAAAGCAAGTAAAAGATCAAAATGAGAGGTACAAGAAAACCTGAGGAGACAGGGTTATTCTAGGGCTTTGGACTACTACTCTCTGAATTCCATCCTTTCTTCAGTCCAACCTGGATTGGTGATTTGAAACTGGGAAATAAGTAATCATGATTCCAGCTGGCCTCTGTTCCTGCACAATGCACATTGTATCTGTCACTGTATGGGTCTGGGAATTTGCTTTGCTTGGTGCATAGCCTCTGTCTCTGCTGGAATGCTCGACAAAACCCTGACCCTAGCATCCAGACTTCTGTCTCCCTATACTGACCTCAGATGGAAAAATTACTCTCCAATTTTATTTCCTGGATATCCTAGGGCTCACAT
Organism: Gracilinanus agilis; assembly: GCF_016433145.1. Lineage (NCBI taxonomy): Eukaryota > Metazoa > Chordata > Mammalia > Didelphimorphia > Didelphidae > Gracilinanus > Gracilinanus agilis. The sequence continues at coordinate 66,204,836 of NC_058135.1, read as the reverse complement.
AGCACTTTACACACATGCACACACACACATACATACACACACACACACAAAGGCACTTTTTTCTTTTCCTTTTTTATTCCATATTAAGAATCCAATGCTATATGATGGGGAAAATAGGCTTCAGTGTATCATTACCATACTACACTAAAAATAATGTAAAAGATATATAGTGAGAAATATGGTAGGAAAAGGAGGTGGCCAGGCATGTAATGAGAGAAAAGGATGTCAGCTAGACAGTCCACCCACTCATATGTTCCATGGGTACCCTACAATGTTGAGAGACCAAGAGGAATTGCCCAATACAATGCATAGAGAATTTTGGAAGGACATGGACAACCAGTTGAGAAGGCATATATAGGATGTAATTTGCACCTTTGGAAGCATCGACTACACCAGAGATATAAGAGGGCCACTGAAATAATAATTCACTGGAAGTATCAAAAATATACCCCTTATTCACAATTTCTTAAATTTCAGATACTTTTATCTTAGCATGTTTCTGAATAGATTCCCCCTCCTTCCTCTACCTAGTTATCCATACCTTGTAACCAAGAATAAGAAAGGAAATAAAAGCAGTTCAGTAAAATTAATCCACACATCAGCCATTGTTGATTTGTTTTGAAGTGTCATGCCTGAGATATATCATAGTTTAGTAGTTAGAGAGATTGCCTTAGAGTGAGGAAAGGCTTGGACTCCACCTCTAACTTTCATCTACACTGCAGATATATTGTTGACTAGCTTCACTCTATGGATGTTACCTATCAGATTAGCCCTAAACCAGTAAAACTATTATTCAGTATGATGAATTGTGCAGGTTTTGATCCTAGAAGAATCAAGTATCTCTTGACTATATGCAATTGGATATTAAGAATATGTAGTGGCAGGACCAGCTAGATGGCTCAGTGAATTCAGAGTCAGACTTAGAGAATTGAGGTCTGAGGTTCAAATCTATTCTCCGACACTTCCTTCATGTGTTACCTTGGGCAAGTCACTTAACCCCATGTGCCTAGCCCTTACCAGTTTTCTGTCTTGGAATACACACACACACACACACACACACACACACACACACACACACACACACACAGAGATANACACACACACACACACACACACACACACACACACACACACACACACACAGAGAGAGAGAGAGAGAGAGAGAGAGAGAGAGAGAGAGAGAGAGAGAGGTGTAATTTGAACCTCTCAGCTATTCACAAAAAAAGTTCCCTATGTGGTGTTATCTTGCCTTTTAATCAATGGTCAGATTTCTTATGATCCCTTCAAAATAATTAAGCACTTGTCTACCCATTGTGGTGAAATTTTTTAAAAAAGCCTATTCATATATATTAGTTGGTGGATTAATTAATTGGAGAGGTTGTAACCCCTACTCATAAAATTAAGAATCAATTTATGTTATACTTGAAGCTGATAGAGCCTGGATTTGATATGGGTACAGCTATAATACAGATGTGATATGTACCTGTACATATAATTATAGTATTCATAAAGATATCATAATGATATCATTATATCCATTAACATTAAATATCTTTATTAATATTTATTTACATTTAGATAGAAATATAAACATTAAATGTGTGCATTATATTAATATTAATCAAAACATAAATAACATAAAAATAACAAATGTGTTCGTAATAAAAATATCATATATAGTTTTATATGACATAATTTATACTACTATCACCATTAACATTAAACATGTTTCTGTCCATTTCTCATTGCCACTACTAAATTATAAACTTCTTTTAAAGCAGGTTCCTGTCTTTTTAAATTTTTTTCTCCCAAAGCAGTTATAAAATTAATAGAATGAGATTGAATTGTTGGAATTTAATGGAGTAAGCAAAACCTGGCTGGCATATAGAAAAACTGAGCCCTGAAGTGATAGTGTTATGTCTTTTGCTCTTTCCTAGCCCATATTGTGTGCTGGCTACAGCAAACATCTGTCACTACAGAAGATAAATAGAAGTTGTATGTAATTGACTACAGAGTTCTGTAAAACAAGCAAACAAAAATAATAATCTATTGCAGCTTTAATCTTCTACAGAAAGAAAGGACATGCAGTATAAGCAGCAACCATCACTTTATAACTAAGCTCCAAGAATACAGATTTCTTTCAGGGGAGAATGTCAGCACCGAGTATTTAAACAGCTGCTTCTAGCACATACACAAAACACACACACACACACACACACACACACACACACACACACAAGCTGTTGATGATCAGCTCCTGTGACAATTTGGAGAGTGGTCAGTTTCAGTGACTCCATAGTCCATCCACTCCAGGACAATCACTTTGAAAAAAGGCATGTTTGCTTCTGTTAAACCAATCTTCAAAAAGCTATTGTGATCAAAAGGAAAGCACCAATATTTATTCCTTTGATTTTTTGTGCTGAAATAATTGAAATGAATAACTTTTTGAAAAAAATAGGCTTATGCAAAATGTTTTGGATAACCTTGATATATAATGTTACAGTATTAAGTTTCAACCTCATCATATCAGTCACAGAATTTCACAGACTGCCTAGAGCTTTTCTTAACTGAATGCAAACATCTCTATTACATAAATATAAAAGGCATTGTTCTAATCCATCATAATCATTTCAAGGTGGGGTCGTTTTATTTTCTAGACTTTTTGCCATCTGTTTAGAGAAATTCTGATATGAAAACTCTCCCCAAGGATGCAGATGGAGAAATCATCTGTAAAGTGGGGTCTTTCGAGAGTTGCCACCCTAAGGCACTGAATGTCACATAGTTCCCATGTTTCAGAAGGCAAACTTGATATCAAATGTTCATGACTGAGTTTGAACCTTAAGTCTGCTATGCCAACCTGCAACTCATATTTGAAAATATTCAAGTGACATAGTGAAAACAACAAAAATACAAACTCACCTTTAGAATAGGGTTATTAGAATTTTCAGAAAGACCCATTTAGGTTTTGATGTGAAGAAACATTTCCAGTAATGGAAGTCTGTCCCAAAGTGGACAACCACATTAAGAAAGGGTGAGTGTGTCCATTATAGTGGTCTTCAAAGGGAGACAAAAAATTAATCAGGGGGATTCTAGAGAAGACATTGTTGTCCAGAGAAAGATGAAACTGAGTGATCTCTGAACTCTCACCTACAAGGTAAGTTATTCTGCAATTTACCCACATGCTGGAAGACTTTCAGTGTTGAGAAGAGATTACCACTTAGAGTGGGAGCTTTACTATAATAAATGAGTAATCAGAGGAATCTCCAAAATATTTGAATATTCCATTTTTCCCAATGAGATTGTAGGTTATTGAACATGATTTGTAGGCAGATGGCATTTATGCTTCACTTAGTTGTCAAAGTAATCTTCTTACAGTGGTCTGACCATGTCTTGACTGCTCCCATCTCCCAAGTCCTCTGGCCATCCAATAAATTCCACGGACTCCCTAACAAACTCAGGATCAAATATAAAATCCTACCTGGCATTCAAAGCCCTTTATAAGGCTCCCATAGATCCACTTTTCTTACAACTTAGTCACCCCTCTCCCACTTACTCTGTGATCCAGTGACACTGGCCAACTTGCTCCTCACACTAGATACCACTTCAGGAATTTGCATTGGATGTCCCCCATCTCAAGAATTCTCTCCCTACTCAACTTCATGCTATCTCTTGTCTTCCCTGGATTGCTTTATGTCACAGCTAAAATCCCATCTTATATAAGAAGCCATTCCCTGTCAGCCTTAATGCTAGTGACTTCCTCTGTTCCTTATCCCCACTTTATTCTGTGTATATCTTATCTTACATCATAGTTGTCATGTAGTCTCCTGCATTAGATTTTGAGACTGTTGAAAGCAGGGACATTTTTTCCTTTGATTGTCCTCAAATGGGCTCAAAAACACTTAATTAATGAGTGTTAACTGACTGAATCAGAGTATGACAGTGGGCACCAGAGATGAGAAGATGAAAATAGTTTTTTTCAGCTTAACATAGAGTAGCAATCACAGCATTGAGAGGCTTCCTTCAGAAATGCATGATAGAGGGGCAGTGAGCTGGCTTAGTGGATAGAAAGTCAGGTTTGGAAAAAGGAGGTTCTGGATTCAAATGTGCCTCAGACACCTCTTAGCTGTGTGACTCTGGGCAAGTCATTTAACTCCAATTGCCTAGCACTTCCCACTCTTCTGCCTTGGAACCAATACTTAACATTGATTTTAAGAGAGAAGTGAGGGTTTTAAAAATAAAATATATGACAGAAACAAGTATATGTCCAATAAAAGAACAGTTTGAGGTTTATTTCTTAGGTAATGCCAGTTTTTAGTTACTGAGTTAAAGAACAAGGCCTTCCAGAGAGAGATTTCCTGATGCAAAATGTTTTTTCATCAATAGTCCTCATGACTTCCTTCAAAGCATTCTACTTAAAGAGTTAAGGCAATGGATTAATTGAACTGTACAAATCTGACAGAAATACTATTGTTGATACAATAATACCCAAAGAATGTTTATCTTCTAAGGAATTTTAAGTTGATGAGCAAACATTTATTTATTTATTAATTATTTGTGCTAGTGAATTGGTGATAAAGGGGCAGCTGGATGGCTCAGTGGATTGAGAGCCAGGCCTAGAGACAGGAGGTCCTAGGTTCAAATCTGGCCTCAGACACTTCATAGCTGTGTGACCCTGGGCAAGTCACTTAACCTCCATTGCCTAGCCCTGTAACAAATAAAATTAATATAGAAGGATATATATTAAAAAGATATTAGGGTTTAAAAAAATCTTTAAAAAAAGAATTGGTGATAAAAAGACAAAGTTAAAAAACCCTTTTTTCAAGAATCATATATATTTGTAAAAACATTTATGTATTTATTCATATTTAGGCATATATAGAAATAAATATAAACCAACACATTCTATATTATATAATATCTATATGCCTACATGTGTATCCAAAGCTACCTATAAGTGTATATGTCTAAATATATATGAAAATAAAGATATATAGAGACAGAAAGCAGCTTCCAAGTATCATAGTGGATAAATTGCTGGACTTGTAGTCAAGATTTGAGTTTGATCTTGCCTCAGGCATTTGCTAGCTGTGTGACCTTGGGCAAATCACTTAAACCTCTCTAGACTTCAGTTTCTTCCTCTGCAAAATGAGGACATCATATCCACTCCATAGGGTTGTTGTCAAGGCAAAATGAAATAGTACTTTGTAAACTTCAGAATGCTTTTGTGAATTAAGAATCCTAATACCCACATTCAGAAAAATCATACATACATTAAACTACGACTATCCTTAGAGATTTCTGTGGGGTTTTCCAGGGGGAGGCAACAAGCTAGATAGAAAAAAAATGACCTTTATACTAGAGGCTTTGGAGGGCTCTGGGTTCTGCGTAACACTATAATTCTCAATTTAGAGCATTTCAAATCCCCCTTGAGAATCACCACGTAGTTGAAGCTCCCTTAGCACCAACACTTTTTGGATATCTCAAAAACATAGAGTTTGTATTTGTTTAAGGATTTCAGAGTGACTTGGAAGGGCTTCAACATGGACATGGTCTTCACTGAATTCTGTTTTGAAATCTTCAAGTTTGTGAATTGAAGAACAATCAGTGTTAGTTATTAATTCAATAGAATATAAATCTAGAAACTCTATTGTCCCACCCTACTTCCTAGTAGAATGTAAGTTCTTTGAAGGTAATAAATTTGATTTATTAATTTGTCTCTCCAGAATCGAGTTTGCATGTTTAGAACATAGAATATACTTATAAATTCTCATTAAACACATATTACCTAATAGAAAAAAAAAACTTAAAAAATTAGAAAACAGTAAGGTTTGGAGAGGGTTTCCTAGAAAATTAGCAACATCACTTAAATTCGGTGATTTTGTACGGAAACATCCATAAATACACTCATCTTAACAGCAAAGGGAATATTGGGCAAAACAGCATAAAGAGAGGTGGTAGGTAGTGATTTGGCAAAGATGAGAGGAAAGTCTGGATGAAACTTACCAGGCTCTTTCCCAGCTCTAATTTGTTGAAGTCTATGAATGTTGACAGATTTGTTTAAGGAAAAAAAAAAAAACAATACGTGAAAGGAGTTGGATAGAATGTGCCAATAAACAAAGTATGTCAAATAATGGGCCAAGTTATCTTGCCAATGCCCTTTAAAAAGGAGGCTGAGGAATACTATTAGAATAATTAGAAGAAAAACATATGCTCAAGGTTTTGGAGAACTGCCTTGTATGCCTGTGCGTGTACGCATGTGTGTGTATGTGTGCATGTGTTTATCCTGGAATGCCACAAACGTAAAGGTAATATCTCCATGTGATTTTCTTACTCAGGCCAGATGTGGGCAGCTGCCTCAGATAAATTATTCATCACTAAAAAGCATGCCCAACGTTCACGTCATCCATTTGTTGCTTCTCATATCACTCATTTGATGATTTTTTTCCTCGTAACTCATGCAACTTAAAACACTAAAACTGACAGATGTCATTTGGATGGAAATTATAAAACTGGCTTTTCAAAGAATAATTCTCATATAAGCAAATAGGTCTTGACAGAGAAACCTTCAATTCCACATGACCTCTTTGAAGCCTGGAATAATTTAAAATGCTTTTTCTTTAGAAAAGATTACTGTCAATCAGTATAACCAAGGAATTAAGCTTTTTCATAGGCAAGCACCACTGGTGTATATGTGATAAGTCTCAAAGTCAAAAAGAGACAATCAAGTTGAGGGATTCCTTTTGAAAGTGCCTGAATTTTTCAGTTCTCCCACAGCTAATGGGACAGCTCTCAATGATCATCAGCTTATGGCTTTCCACTGTCAAAACAATTCATAGATTTTGTTTGTTTGTTTGTTTTTTCTGGCATGGGGAAAAGTGAGACTGATATCCAGCCTCTTTCAATCTGTTTAGTCTAATCTAAAGGATGGCAAAATTTATCCATGAGTCTTGAAGAGACTGAAGAAGGATAGTAGCTCAGAAAAGAAATGTCTACCTTTCCTTTCAGTGACCCTGTTCCTCAGACAGATTCAACCATTCACAGCAGCAGAGTAAAACAAAGTAAAAGAGGAAAGGAATAAGCATTTACCATGTACTATAAGCTACACACTATGCTAAACTCTTTTCAGATATTACCTCATTTGATCCTCGTAACAACCCTACATTTACAGATGAGGAAACTGAGGCAGTAAAAGGGTAAGTGATTTACACAGGGTGACACAGGTAATATGTGCCTGAAGCCAGATTTGAACTAAGATATTATTGACTCCAGTCAAGACTGGATATATTTTGATGTATATTCCTTATATAAAGTTATATCAAGTCAATATAGAGCCCAGTACTCTATCCATTGTGTGACCATGTACTTCATAATTCTAACTCCTTTCACATATTTTTTTGCTTCCTTAAAAATAAATCTGTCAATATTTAAGGACCTATGAATTTGCCATTGTGGTTCCCTCCTCCCACAACGGAAAATAGTGACTTCTCACTCTTTTTTTTATTTTTCGAAGTTCTTACCTGCTGTCATAGAATCAATACTAGGTATTGGTTCCAAGGAAGAAGAGAAGAGCTATAAGGGCTAGACAATTGGAGTAAACCGACTTGAGTCACATACTTAAGAAATGTCTGAGGCCAGATTTGAACTGAAGATCTCCCATCTGCAGGCTTGGCTCTCTGCCCACTGAGAAACAAGATTTTCCCCTCCTTGTCATTAAAAAAATTGATTTATTGATTTATAATATTTTTCCATGGTTACATGATTCATGTTCTCTTCCTCCCTTCTTCCCTTCCCCCTCTCAGAACTGACAATCAATTCCATTGGGTTATACATGCACAAAACCTATTTGTGTATTATTTATTTTTGCAATATAGTGATCTTTTAAACCCAAACTCCAAATCATATACCCATAGAACCACATGATAAGTCATATGTTTTCCTTCTGCATTTCTACTCCCACAGTTCTTTCTCTGGATGTGGATAGCATTCATTCTTATAAGTCCCTTGGTATTGTTCTGGATCATTGCATTGCTATTAGTAGCAAAGTCTGTTACATTGGATCATTCCAAAAATGTTTCACTTTGTGTGTACAATGTTCTCCTCTTTCTGCTCATTTCACTCTACATCAGTTCATGGAGGCTCTTCCAGATCATAAGGAAATCAAGTAGTTCATCATTCCTCACAACTAAATAGTATTCCATTACCATCATATACCACAATTTGTTCAGCCATTTCCCAATTGAGGGACACTCCCTCATCTCCCAATTTTTTTGCCATCAAGAAAAGCACAACTATAAATATTTTTATACAAACATTTTTTTTAAAAAAATGTCTGAATCAGGGGCAGCTGGGTAGCTCAGTGGATTGAGAATCAGGCCTAGAGACTGGAGGTCCTAGGTTAAAATCCAGCCTCAGACACTTCCCAGCTGTGTGACCCTGGGCAAGTCACTTGAACCCCATTGCCCACCCTTACCACTCTTCCACATATGAGCCAATACACAGAAGGTAAGGGTTTAAAAAAATGTCTGAATCAAAGGACATACAGTCTTTTAAAACCCCTTTGAGCATAATTCCAAATTGCCTTCCAAAAAGGTTGGATCAATTGACAACTCCACCAGCAATATATTAGAGTTCCAAGTTTACCATATCTCCTCGAACATTAGTTATTTTCCTTTACTTCAATATTGGCAACTGCTAGGTGTAAGGTGGTACCTCAGAGTTCTTTTGATTTTCATGTCTCTAATCAGGAGGGATTTAGAATATTTTTTCATGCAATTATTGATAGTTTTGATTTATTTATCTAAAAACTGCCTATTCATATACCTTGACCATTTGTCAACTGGGGAATCACTTATCTTTTTTTTTTTTTCAAATTTGACTTAGTTCCTTATATATTTGGGAAATTAGACCTTTGACAGAGAATTTTTACTCCTTAAGCTCCTTCAATTTCTCCTTTAAAAATCTGGAAGCTATACCATTTGATGCATATATGCTGATTACTATTATTTCTTTATTATTTATATTACATTTTATTAAGATTTGGCTTCCTTCCTTGCATCTTTTAATTGAATCTATTTTTACTTTAGCTTTCTCTGAGATCATGATTGCTACTCCTACATTCTTTTTCTTAGTTGCATCCCAATAGATTCTGCCCTAACCTCTTACCTTTACCCTGTGTGTGTGTCTACCAGCCTTATATTTGTTTCATGTAGACAACACATGCTAGGATTCTGGTGTTTAATCCACTCTGCTATCTGCATACATTTTATACGTGAGTTTGTCCCTTTCACATTCATAGTTATGATTACCATCTGTTTATTCCCCTCCATTTTAACTTCCTTCTTTAATCCTGACCTTACTCCTACTATTCTTTCCCTTCACTCCAGAGTTTGCTTTTAGTTAGTCTCTCTCCTTTCTCCTCCCTTATATTACTTCTCTTACCCCTCCTTCTTACTTCACTCTTACTATAGGACCTCTTCAGTCAACCCCCTAACCTCCCCCTCCCTTGTATTACTCCCCTCCCCATCATCCCATTTTTTATTTTCCTTCTACTTTTCTTTAGGATAAGATACAATTCTATACCCCAATGAATCTGTTTGTTCTTCTCTCTCTGAGCCAATTCCAATAAGAGTACAGTTTAAGTATTACCTCTTATCAACCTCTTCTTCCCTTCCATTATATTGATTTCCCTCACCCCACCCCAACCCCTCACTTCTTTATGTGATACAACTAATGCCATTTTAACTTCTATGACAATGATAACAATTTTTAAGAGTTATAGATATCATCTTTCCATATAGGAATATAAGTCACTTGACTTTATTGAAGGCCTTACATTTTTCTTCTTTCTTCTTTACTTTTGCATGCTTCTCTTAGATTTTGTATTTAGGCCTCAAATTTTCTGTTAAAGTCTGGTCTTTTCTTCAGAAATTCTTGGAAGTCTTCTATTTTATTAAGCGACTATACTTTCCCTTGAAAGAGTACAGTCAGCTTTTCTGGATAGTTGATTCTTGGTTGTAGACCCAGTTCCCTTGCCTTCCTGAATATGATATTCCAAGCCTTCCTGTCCTTCAATGTAGAGCCTTCCAGATCCTGCGTGATCCTAACTGGGGATCCATGATATCTGAATTGTTTCTTTGTAGCTATTTGTAGTATTTTCTCCTTGGTCTGGGACTCTTGAACTTGGCTATAAAGTTCCTGGGAGTTGTCATTTTGGGATTCAATGCACCTCCTTGTCATTTTTTTAATAAGTTCTTTGAGAGTTGTGGTAACCCAAAACTTCCATCCTTTGGTGATATAAAGAATGGCTTAGAGTCATTCCCCAATTGATAAATGTTCAAGGGACATGAATAGGCAGTTTTCAGATAAAGAAATTAAAACTATTAATAAACACATGAAAAAGTGTTCTAAATCTCTCATGGTTACAGAAATGCAAATCAAAACAAAACTGAGGTATCTATTAATTAGAAATCTTCAACATTTGGACTCCATCTCCCAAAATTATTTTTTCATTACCCAGCATCATTTTCCCTTCATCTCCAAGTTGTATGCTTACATTGTTTGTATATAGTTGTGAGTAAGTCCGCCTCTCGCTATCTTTTCCCCCATGTGTATTTGGGTTAGCACCCTTTCTACTCTAACTTTTTATTTATTATTAATGAATCTTATTAAATAGAATGTTTGGAGATATTGTATGTTAATTTTAATTCTCACAGGTACCACCTCTCACTTAGAAGATGGATCAATATGACAGGAAAGGAAAATAATCAATGTTTGAGGGGTTGTGGCAAAATTGGGACACGAATATACTGCTGGTCGAGTTTTGCATTGATCCAACCATTCTGGAGGACAATTTGGATCTATGCCCAAAGGGTGCTAAAAGATTGCCTGTCCTTTGATCCAGCCATACCACTGCTGGGTTTATACACCAAAGAGACAATAAAGAAAAATAGATGTATAAAAGTATTTATAGCCACGCTCTTTGTGGTGACAAAAAATTGGAAAGAGAGGGTATGCCTTTCAATTGGGGAATGGCTGAACAAACTGTGATATCTGTTGGTGATGGAATACTATTGTGCTCAAAGGAATAATGAACTGGAAGAATTCCATGTGAACTGGAATGCTCTCTATGAATTGATGCAGAATGTAAGGAAGAGAACCAGGAGAAAATTATACACAGAGATGGATATACTGTAGCACAATCTAATGTAATGGACTTTTCTACCAGCAGCAATGCAATGATCCTGGGCAATTCTGAGGGACTTATGAGAAAGAAAGTTATCCGCATCCAGAGGAAGAACTCTGGAAGTAGAAACACAGAAGAAAAACAACTGCTTGATCACATGGGTTGATAGGGATATAGGCTCTAAACAATCACTCTAGTGCAAATATCAATAATATGGAAATAGGACTTGATCAATGACACATGTAAAACCCAGTGGAATTGTGCATCAGCTATGGGAGGGGGTTTGGGGGATCAGAGGGAAAGAATGTGAATCCTGTAACCATGGGAAAATGTTCTAAATTAATTAATTAAATAAATTTAAAAAAAATTCAAAAATGAGGCAATGTCCATTGATTGGAGAATGGCTGAATAAATGGTGGTATCTTATGGTGATGTGTGTGCTTTCAGCACTAGTGTGCTGAAAGGAATGATGAACTAGAGTATTTCTATGTGACCTGAAACAACCTCCAGGAATTGATGCAGAGTGAAAGGAGCAGAACCTGGAGAACATTGTACAGAGACTGATGCATTGTGGCACAATCCAATGTAATAGACTTTTCTACAATTAGCAATACTTGTAGAACAATCCTGAGGGATTTATGAGAGAGAACGCTATTCACATCCAGAGAAAGAACCGTGGGAGCAGAAACACAGAAGTAAAACATATGATCAATATGATTGGGGTTTTAATGTTGAAAGATCACTCTATTCCAAATAAGAATAATATGGAAATAGGTTTTGAAGAATGATACATGTAAAACCCAGTGAAATTGCTTGTCGGCTCCAAGGAGTGGGAATAGAAGAGAGGAGGGAAAGAACATAAATCATGTAACCATGTAAAAAATATTCTAAATAAATTAATTAATTAAAAGAGAGATTGGCTTAGCAGTGATGGGCAAACTACAGCCTGTGGGCCAGATGTGGCCCCCTGAAATGTTCTATCTGGTGCCATGACATTATTCCTAATCTGACAAATACAATGAGTAGGATCCAATACAATGAAACTTCTTAAGAGTTGCCTTAGAAACAGACTGACAGATGAATGAGCATTTTCTTTCCTTTGGCCCCCTCTTTAAAAAGTTTGCCCATCACTTTTTAGAGTATTGAATACATTCACTTAGTCCCTTGTTGTCCCTATTCTGACAATATTTTAAATTTGTCAGGGCCTTCAAGAAGCCGGGATCTCACCTTTATGATGAACCTTTTGTGTAGGTATAAATAAAATTACATATTGTTTCTCCTCTCTTATAATTTAAAGTGCAGAATTACAAGATAATAGGTTTTTGAGTTCTAAAGGGTCTAAGAGATTATGCTAGTCAAAGCCTTTCATTTTACTCATGAATAAACTGAGGTGTAATAAGTTAAAGAACCTGAACCTAGTAAGTTTATAACAGATGCCTGTTGACTGACTGACTTTGGCCAAAGGTACACAGGTAGTAAATTTTTGAAACTGAGATTCAAGGGTTGGTCTTCTGATTACAAATCCAGTGCTCTTTTCATGTTTTTCCCACTTACAACTTTGAAAAATCTCTGCTATTTTTGGAGAAGTAAGTGTGTTATGGTGTTCAGGAAGCCCCACCTTAGCTTGGTTTTTTAAAATTACATTTTGCCTGTCTAAAAGTTTTATATAGGTCCTTTTTATATAGTCTGACACAGAATTGGCAGACATTCTTAAACAGCTAACACAATTTAGACTAGCTCTGGGCAGAGATTCCTACCTGAAAACAATTATACGTACTTGGGTTTATACTCACTAGAAGGAGGTATAGAAATACAGAAGTCATTTCTCCTACGTTGCAAAATTGATTTAAAAAGTCAGTAAGCATATATTAAACACCAAAGTTGTAGAGAAAACTGCATTCTAAGGTCTGAGGGATATACTAAGTGAAAATATGACTTAGTAGTTGCCCTCAGAGAGCAGTTTAAAGGCACAATGAATAGAGTGCCAAGACTGAAGCCAGGAAGACTCCTCTTCCTGAGTTCAAATCTGGCTCAGAAACTTATTAGCTGTGGAACTCTTTTTTTCCTCAATTTCTCATCCATTAAATTATCTGAAAAGGAAATGGCAAATCACTCCAGAATCTTAGCTAAGAAAGCCCCAGAAGGGGTTATGAAGAATCATACACAACTAAAAAAATGATTGAAGAAAAATGCGTCTTCCTCAAATATATTATATAGGTTAAGAGAAGAAACTGATCATTTTAATATACAATATTACAGGATAAGTTTCATTATAGATATGCCACATGAGATCAGATCAAGGCAAAAAAAGGAAAAAAAAACAGAAGTCACATTTTCTGAAACTATCATTTTAATTGCTCCCTTGTGAATTAATAAGCAATACGTAAGGTAAATCATAGTTCTGGCCAAAAACTAAATTTTAAAAATGGTTTGAATAAAGGATTCATTTCCAATCTCTTGGTCCAACTCCATGTCACCACTTTCCCCCCCAAAAAAAATATCTAATATATAAAACCTGAATATCACATAGTCTATAATCAATTTTAGTTTTACTTTTTTTAGTGTATATCACCATATTTGTTTTTAAGACATATTTTGAGATACAGTTTATATTCAGAAGCAGTCTATATTCAGACAAATATCGTAAGCTAGTTATTTCTCTGCTCCTCATCCTCAAAACCTTTGAAAGGAAGATCCTATGTCAACAGAAAGTCATATTGCTAACTATTAGGTCAGCAAAATCTATTTGGAGCTTCATTATTTGGTAATACTTTCATCTTGCTTGCCCATGACTAAAGCAATCCATATGAATTAAAGTAATAATTTAACATGAATGTTTGTTTTATGTTTTTTTTAAACACGCAAAATGTCAAATAGCTGTCAGGTGGTTAGCTTGATCATCTCTGTAGCTTTTTGCTAAGACTTCCAGGATTACATTGAGTACTTAAAGGAAGATTTGAATACTTGCAAATGTCAGGTTACTATTATCTTATTTCAACTTCAATCACAGAGGGTCTTAAGCAATCATATAATGTCCCCAAACTCTCAAGAAAAGCAATCCCTTGATGCCAGTCCACACATGTTACTAATAACAAGTCAACCAAAAGAAATGGTACACAAAGCAGTCACGTAAGTCTGGTTCCATTCACAAACACTATGTTTGGTAACAATTGTAAAGCATGGCCTGAGTCACTGATATATCCCCATCACCTTCCCCTTCCTCCTCCCTTCCCAAACAAAGGAAAATCTCTTGGGTTCAAAGCACTTATTATGAGAAGTAAATGGCATTATGAGATCAAAGCATGCCCTCCTGATCAATATTTATCATGTAAAATCATTTGTAAATGTAATCATACTAAATCATATTTTAAATGAGATACCTATGACATTAATGTGAATTGACAATCTTCATAAAATGTTATAGAGATGAGAAAATGTATGTGTGAATGAATTATTGTTAATAACCTCTTGACTTCTATTTCCTTCTGCCACACCACCATCTAAATACATTTCCAACCACTAAATCACTTCTTTTTCTTCCTTTCCGTCCCTTCTGTTCAGAGGCAACAAGATGGTAGAATTGATAGAGTAAGAAGTTAGGAAAATTTCAGTTCATACCTGGACTTAGATATTTACTTGCTGAAAGAAATGTGCCTCAGTTTCCTCAGCTATAAAACGGAGATAAGAATAAAAGAAGTTTTAAGCATCTAGGTAAATTCTTATCCCCTTCCTCTCTTAAATACGTTGAGAATAAATCCCTCAAAACTTTCAAAATTATTTAAATTGCAGAAAATTTCCTTTAATCATATTTGTTTTGGCTTGGCTGCTTTTCTTTTCTTTGTCTTTTTTAGTGCTGCTTTAATTTCTTCACACTGGAGTGTGAGGTGACTGAGTCCAAAGGCAGAGATTCCACTGTCATTCTGTCATAGGTGATAAAAATAGCCAGTTTTAGACATACTGACATTTTCTCCCAATTTTGTTTGTCTATCATCCTTCTAGTTTTGTCTTTTCAACTATTCTCAGAGATGATCTGACCAAAGTAAGACTCATGCCAAGTTTTCAGTTGAAGTACTCATAATGAATTTTACAGGACCCCAATATTTTAGAAAGGATCTCAAAGGCCATCTCATACCTTAATGAAATCCCTACTCTCATGTCTAATAAGGTATTATCCAGACTCTGCTAGAAGACATCCAAGAAGGAAGAAGCTGTCACCTCTAAAAGCACACCTTTTCTTTTTCTTTTTCTTTTCTGGGTAGGAAGGGTTCTGTTTTGTTTGGTTGGTTTCCTTTTCCTCCCTGACATCATGCCTAAATTTACCTTTTTATGACTTCTATGTCTGTCCACTGTGAATATTCTCTTTACAGGCTAAACATTCTGAGTCCATTCAATCAATCCTTTTATTACTCTTGCTTGGGGTCCAGTACTTTATCTTCCATAATTTTCCTCTACAAAATTTCACAAATTAATTTCTCTTCTTAACCTGTGCTTTCTTTGATCATTAAGCTTCTTTTCTAGGTAAAGAGTTTAAAGATTTATGCACTGAGACTGTTTATGACATGCAAGGAAATCTACCTAACTTGAACTCCCATTTTTCAGAGTTCTTAAATCTAAAAAAAGAAAAGCCAATCAAAGGATAAATAATCATTCTTTCATTTGAATACTTTTCAAATGTTTAGAAACAACTATAATGACTCCCCTAAGAAGTTAAGGAAATGAATAGAACCTTAGATAAGTTAAAAATGATAGCTATCAGGAGAGCACCCACAAAGCTATATAAGCTTAGTAGTCAATCTAACCCTGACCATACACATAATTCAAACATAGTTTCTGTGGGATAACAGTGGTTTATAAGGCATAAATATATGCAAAAATCTTATTTTAATACTCATCATATTATGGTTGTAATCCTGCATTCCTGAGGAGTTGTGGCATTGGAACAAAAGTTCCACTGTGTATGACCAAGATGGAAAGACTTGGTTTCAAAAAGAGTATGGTCTTGACAAGAGATTGTGTCTACTGCCTGTGGAACAATTTAGTTAAATGTGATTCTAGTGATGTATGGTAACTGAGAACCAGATCTCTAAACTTGATCAAACTAAATGCTGATAGGAACATGGAGAAACAGTCCTAATATTATATTGGTAGAGCAGCTGTGATTTTTTTAGAAAACAAAATAGAAATAAACATCAAGAGTTGCAAAGCTGTTCATGCTCATTGACCTAGTGATTTCATCACTAAGATTTATTCCTAAGGGCATTATTGCTAGTGTAAAAAGCCATATATGTATGAATATATTCATGGAAGCTTTGCTTGTAATAACAAAATAATTGGAAATAACACAAATGCAATAATTGAAAAAATGGCCAAATAGATTATGATATTTGAGTGTAATGAATTGTGTTATGTTATTAGAAATGACAAATATTTATAATATAAATAAAATAAGAGAACTACATGAAGAGATGAAAAGAGAATAAGAATAATACACACTATGCTTATTTTTTTAAATAGCCACAATATCAAGAGAAAAAATATCAAAGTAAAACAAATCCAAAGGGAACTCAAAAGCAGAGGATGTTTATATTAGCACACATATAATTTACATATTTTCAAACAAATAGTAAATAATGTGGATTCTGCGGTTTTGCAAATAATTTTACCTGTTTTTTATTTAAATTTTTTTTGTTATCGGTGGCAGTTACTACCTATATATTTTTTAATAGAAGAAAAAAGATCAAAGGGAAAAATCTATTGCCCTATGGCTTCATTCACCCCTTCCTGTGATTCCCTGGAATAAAGTATCTTTCTCTACTAACCTTGTCTCCTCAACTGGAATGTAAGTTTCTTGAGGACAGACACAATCTTTCTTTTGTATTGTATCTCCAGGGTTTAGCAAGGTACCTGATATTTTTTAAACACTTACTGATTTTTCATTCTTTGTTTCTTTCATTCATCTGTCTATATGAGTTACAATCACTTTAATTAAATGCCTTATGAAGCACAGAAGGGTTACACCAGTGCTGAAAAAATGCTACAAATGCAAGCAGGAGCTAGTGAAAAGTTCTTGTAGTGACATTCTTCTTACTAATCAAAAGAAAGGTGAAAGGAAAAGTGGTTGAAAATAATCCTCTCCTTTTCCAAACAAAGACAGAAGAATGATAGTAATCCCAGTTCAGTGCTTCACTTATCAAGTGTTAAGTGCAGGTGTTAAGTACTTAGAGTGAGACAGCTCTGCTCAAAGCCTGGCTTTCCTTCTCTTGCCCTAGCTACCTTTTTATTCCTAGGCTAGTAAATGACAGAACAAGTCTGACTCTGTGTGTGGATCTGGCAGGTGGGATTGATCTAACCCAAAGTGCAGTGTCTTGTACCCTATCAGGTAACTAGAGTTTTTCCAAGGTTTGAGGAATAGAGTAGCCTTGGTCTGTTCCCTTGGAAACTCTGCCTAGTGTTTTGGCATTACTGGAATTTAGCCAGCCAGCTTTGTGGTGACATTCTAATGCTGATGACTGCCTACTGCATTTCAAATTATAGGGTTTTATTCCACTCCAGTTTTACAGGATTTTAGCTCTTATTATGTTCATTCAACTAAGATGCATTTCCTTTCAACTGTTGGTTTGAGTTCAGAAACTCAAGGTTATTTCATATACCCAGGATGTCACTTTTAAGGTGGCCAGCTGGTAATGACTTCTAATTAGCATGACAAGAAGCTAATGGCTTGTAATCACTTACCAATTGATTCTAAATATTTTCTTTTTAAAAATAGACCAAGCAATTTGGAAAAATATTAGAGGAAGGGTAGAGGAGCTGGGTAGGAAAAGCATGAGAACCTACAAAGAGATTATTAGTCAGACCTACTAAGGGCCAGGTGCTTCTAAGTCCTGGGAATATTAAAAATTATAAAAAAAACAAAAACAAGGTGAAAGTCTCCGTTTAGAAGGAGCTCACAGTCTAGTGGGGAAAATAACATGCAAACCTCTTGGTATAAATGTCATGTACAGGATACTTTGGAAATAATTAAAAGAGGACAGACTCTGGAATTAAAGGTAATTGGGATCAGTTTCTGTAGAAGAAGGTAGGATTTAAAGAAAGCACAGATGAGGGAGAAGAGAAATTCCTGGTATGAGGGATAGTCAGTGAAAATGTCAGAAGTATGTGATATAATGGGAAGAGCAACAAATATGGAGACAGAGAACCTAGAATCAAATGCTGTCTCTGAGGTGTTCTAGCTATGTGCTGATGGACAAATCATTCCAGTTCAATAAGGCTCAGTTTCTTCTTTTGAGGAATGAGGGATGTAACATTTGTGCCATTGACTTCATTGAGGTTATTCTGCTCTGTAAAACTTAAAGCATTGTAGGCAAAGAAAATGTTTCTTAGAAAGAAAACTATTCCAAAGTGAAATGGATTTCCTAGAAAGTAGATTTTTCCTCAATGTAGGGTTCCAAGCAAAAAAAAAATGGATAACCAATTCTAGAGTAAAGAGCTGTTTATATATCAGTCAGACTATGTGGCTTCTTGGGCACCTACAAGCCAATATCAGATATTTTTTATACATAGAAGCTATACTTATTACTGACATTTTGTTGAAAAAAATATTAAAGCAGCTTTTCAGATTCCAAACTATATGCAATAGGGACAATTTTCAAGAGACCAAGGATATTGAAAAAATCTTTACTTCCTAGGGTCCATTTATTGATTTTGGTATTTGTCACTTGTATTCATTTAGCTTTTATAAGACAAATGACCACAGATGTTAATAGGGCAGTTGTATGGATTAGAGCAAACTAATGATCATAGATAAATTTCTTTATGCTAAATGAAAATCTGTAACATGCAACATATGGATTTGGGGTATGTGTGGAAAGGTGCTGTTGGAAATAAAGGATTAAAATAAAAGAGGAGGAAATTCAAGAGGGAAAATAAACAAGGACAGTTTTGTTACCATTATATTAGATTTACAATTTACTTTTTTAAAAAAAGCATATTTTCATATGCAACTTTGTTTTTCCTTTTTATGTTTAAATATTCATATTTGTTAATATATTCATTATTTTATATCCATAAACACACTCTTTGTGGTGGCAAAATTTGGAAAATGGGGGGGGGGTGTCCTTCAATTGAGGAATGGCTGAACAAATGATGGTACCTGGTGGTGATTGAATAGTATTGATGATCTGGAGGCTTTCTTTATGAACTGGGAGAACCTCAATGAACTGGTGCTGAGTTAAATGCACAGAACCAGAAGATCATTGTACACAGAAAGTAAAATGCTGTGGAAAAATCCAACGTAATGGAATTTACTACTAGTAGCAATGCAACAAGCTAGGACACTCCCGAAGGACTTATGGGAAAGAATGCTATCCACAATGAGAGAAAGAACTATAGGAGTAGAAATGCAAAAGAAGAACATATGACATCACTTTTCACCTATATATTCAGGTACGTGATTTGTGGTTTAGGCTTTTAAAAATTGTTCTGTAGCATAACATTTGTACAACCCAGCAGAATTGCTTATCAGCTCTGGGAGGTGGGAGGTAAGAGGAGAAGGAAAGAAAATGAATCATATAAACATGGAAAAATATTTAAAAAGAAAAAAAGGAAAAAAAGAAAAAATATATTTATTATTTTTAAAAGTTAAATTTATGTTTAAAAATGGAAAATGGGGCAGATTTTAGGATCCTTTAGAGGAGAAGGAATGTAGACCTGTGGTTTCATTGATATAGACTAGACACCTCCCTCTACTATGACAGACCAACAAATGTTTTTGATAGTAGTTGGGATGTAATGAAATGAAGCTACTTTCCCCAGATCACAAAGCCAGTATGTGTCATTAGAAGGTTTTGGACTTTATCTCTATTTATTTCCAAAATGAGTTCTCTATCCACTCTTCCATGATGTCACTCTTTGAGAACGTTTAACCATAAATATGACACATCTGGAAAAGCAGTTTCCTCTCTTGCTATGTAATTTGGAATGTCACTTTCTTTCTCTGAGCCTCGGTTTCCCCATGTGCTAAATGAAAGAACTAGAAGAGAGATCTAAAGCCCATCCACTAAATCTAAAAGTCAGTGATAGTATAAGCTTTTAGAGTGGGTGTATTTTTTGTGAGTTTAACAAAGAATTGGCAAAAAACTAATGACATTATCTGGACTACAGGAAGAGATCCACCATTACATTACTTACCATATTGACTTATCATTGCTATAAAGCAAGGTAAAAAGGTAAAGCAACCTAAAATTTTTTTCAACTTAAAAATAATCAATTTTGTGTTTTTGAAAACCTTGTGGTAGGTGTCGGTAACCAGGAGAGGGAAAAGCAAACCCACAAAAGAGCATTTTTTTTTACTGCTGCAAATCTCCTATGGGTAGTATAACTTTTGCTGCATAGTAAATCCAAAGGAACCAAAACCACAGAACCCCCTGGGCCCAAACACATACATCCTTTCCCTCTTAACTAAAACATTTGTTTATCAGCAAAAGGCAACCCTTTTAGAAGTTATCTTTATATAAAAATTGCAGGGATCTCATTTTGATTTTGGCAGTTGGCAAAATGCAGAGAAGCAGCATATCCTTCTATACTCTATGGCTCTGGTGAGTCTTCAGAAGAGATAGCAGAAAAAAATCAACTCCAGCTAGCTCTAGGAGAGATGCTATGAATGCTTTATTTTCTGGACACTATAGGACAAATGTTTTTAATTAATTTAATTCATTTTTAATAATTAATAATAATAATTAAATTAATTAACTAATTTAAAAATAAATTGAATTAATTTAAGAATCTGCTATGGAAACAGAAACATAATGGCAGATTAGACCTCAGCCCTGCTTGCCCTAGCTTGCACTTTTACAATGATGGCAGCAGAATAGGAGACAAGTTTACACAGACTACTAAGAATTCAGGTTTTTGATTGACTGATAAGTAAGTTCCATGAATTTAGTAATCTGATATTAGGAAATAGCTAGGTCTCAAAGTGGATGGAGCACAAGGTCTAGAATCCAGAAGACCTGAGTTCAAACCTGAACTTCCATACTTACTAGCTGCATACCCTTAAGCAAATCACTTAACCTCTGTTTGCCTCAGTTTCCTCAACTATAAAATACAAATATGAGAAAACTTACCTCCCAGGAGGAACAATTGGGAGGATTAAATGGGGTAGTGTTTGTGAAGTATTTACTACACTGCTTGGCACATAGTAGGAGCTTACTAAAAGTTTGTTTCCTACTTTAGTGATGGCATTCTAAATGTAAAATTGTTTATCTATTAATCATGAACAACTAATGGATACACTGCTGAAGGAACAGGATTCTACTAATTTTATTGACTCAGAGGCATTTAATTAACCTTGGATACAATAATAATTTTTTAAATCACAGTTATGTTATACTTGAAAGTTTTCAAAGTGAGTTACAAATGATATATCATTTTATCTTCACCACAATCCTACGGTGATGGTAGTATTTTTACCATAATTTTATAGGGATCAACTGAGGCAAGTAGAGGTTAAGTGATATCTGTAGTCATACAATCAGTAAGTATCGGTGCTATATTTTAATTCAGGCCATTTAATTTCTGACTACACTTGCACCTGCCTATCCACTGTGTGATTTATAATTAGATACAGAGATACAAGAAGATTAAATTGGTTCTATAACAGGTAGCAACCCTATTAATAAAATGTTATCTTTCTCAGAGAAAACCTGCCTTAATCTACCTTTGTTGAATTTTTTTTGCAATACATAATGGATTGATCAATAGATATAGAAATAAATATAGGAAGATAATTATATTTTAATATATTTCTTCCGTAATTCTAATTTTGTAATAGGACAAATGTTTTTAATAAATTTAAGGGACATTTATTAAGGACCTACTATGGGAACAAAAAAAAATGGCATATAAGACCTATAATAAAATTGTTGTTCAGTCCTTTCAGTGATATCCAACTCTTCATCTGGGATTTTCTTAGCAAAAACACTGAAGGAGTTTGCCATTTTCTTCTCTAGCTCATTTTACAGAGGAGAAAACTGAGGCAAATAGGGTTAAGTGACTTGCCCAGTGTCATAAAGCTAGCAAGTGTCTGAGGCCACTTTTAAACTCAGGTTCTCCTGATTCCAGCCCAGAGTTCTATCCATTGTGTCACCTAGCTGCCATTTTAAGTATTTAAGGTATAAATTTTCTTGAATCCATATAGTCTTCATCAGATCACCAAAGGGAGCCAGGACATACACCACATAAAACATTAAGACTCCTTTATCTACTGAAAAAACTCAGGCAGATTTGAAGAAATTCCCTTTTTAGAGGCATGTAGGCAGCACTGTCAATAGAGCACCAGTCCCAGAGTCAGAAAGACCTGAGTTCCAATATGGCCTCAGGTACTTACTTATTCTGGGATCCCAGGCAAGTCTCATCTTCCATCTTCTTTAGTTTTATTTATGAGTAAAATGCAGATAATTATGATACTTTTCTCCCAGTGTTATTTTGAGGATAAATAAAGAAATATTCATAAAACACTTTGCAAAACTTAAAATACTACAAAAAATTGTTTTTATTGGTATTTAGAGGACAATGAAATAAGGAACTGTCCTAGAAGGATGTGAGATGATAAAACCCACCTAGAAACCTCCCTTGGAGCCAGTAAAGCACAAAACCCTTAGGCTATAGAAAAATAAGTTCATTTGATGGTTGGAGTAAGGGAAACTGGTAGGCAAGATCCTAAGGCTATTAAAATCTAGGCTCCACCCAACTTCTAAGTATCTCACAAGAGATGAGCTTCTGGTCTTCTCTGGGCCCTGCCTACAACTCCCTGGTCTTATCTAAAATAACCCAAAACTGTTTAACTCTAACCTAATCTATTTACTCTGGATTAACAAAAAGAGGGAAAAGGGAAGCCTGGAATTGGCTATACTATATAACCCAATGTCCCAGATGATAATTTTTGGATTGCCTTAGCCCAAGAGGATTTCTGGCAGATGAATAACTGGCAGATGATCTCTGTACTCAGGAAAACAGTTCACTCCAAAGCAGACTCTCAACCAAGGAGTCCCTAATCTCTCCATGAGATTTTGGACTTCCAAGGGAAACTCTGTCAGAGCAAAAACACCTCCTTCTAGCTTGGTGGAGATCAAGGCAGAAAGTACAAATGGCAGTTAATTATCAGTACAACTCCCTCAATCCCTCTCTTCTTCTCAGAATTCTCTCCCAGGGTTTGTATCCAAATTCCCTTCTTTTCCTCTTAAAGCTAATGCCTGAAATTAACTCTATCCCTTAATTTACTTCCTACAATGAAATGGATAAAAGTAGCCCAGAATAGGTGCAATCTACATTAAGAAGTGTCCACATGGATTAACTTTCATACACATCAGGGCATATCACAATATGGTCAATACATTGTGCTTATTAGCTTCTTGGGAGGCAAGGAAGAAAAGCAGTAAGAATTTTTTGAGCTCAGATTTATGATCTGATACTTGTAAGGGGAAAGGAGAGATATGATAATGACACAGATAAGCAAGGTAGAATGCCCTAAAGGAAGGAAAAGAAGCAGGCCAAGGGCAGTAAGAAATGTGAGCAGGGAGAAAATACCTTCCATAGAAATTCACAGGATGTTTACAAATTAGTATGTCATCCATATGGCCATAATCCCCTCTGTGATGGCATACCAGCCTATCTATACTCTAGATCTTCCTAAACCAAATTTTTCTTATTGCGATTTTTAGTTCTCTAATTTCAATTAATCAATAAGTATTTATTTTGTGCCAAAGCCTATGCTAACTGCTATAAATTTCCCCAATCCACCAAATCTGATTTGGCCTCATTTCTTTTCCCTCCATGGACTTGACCCAGTTGTTTACCATATTTCTAGACTTCAACCCTTGTCTTTTTACTGACCCTCCCAATCTTGGGATCTATTTTGTCTGCTCCTAATTTTGTACCCATGTGTGACTGGGAAGTCATGAAATATATTAAGTCCACTTCATAGTTAAACAAACCAGCTCCAGTGGGGATCTAACTGCTATGTAATGATAAGGATTAGCTTAGTGATTCAAACTGTGATTTCGATGGTGGAGAAAACTAGGAAGGATGATCCTCTCTGAAGGACAAGCTGCTCCTTCTCTGTGATTTACAGTTTTAGTTGCCCTGAGCACTGAGGAGCTAAAAGACTTGCCTAGAGTTACAGAACCAGTAAAACTCTAAATTCACGATTCTCTATCTCTGAGAGCAATTCTTGATCCACTACCCAGAGGGAGAAAATATGTAGATATGGTTGATGTGTTCATTGGTTTTGTTTAATTACTTTTTTTTCAGTATTTATTAAAAGAGAACCATCCCTGTGTTAAAAGTTAGGGAAAGGATAGAATCAAATTTGGAAATCAATGCAATATACAGATTCAAAAGACATCAATAAAACAAAATAAAAATATAATGAAGCCATCATACCTTGCCAGAATGTTTCCCCTTAAGAAATGTAAATCTTTAAACAATGCCTCAGTACAGATGAGGTACATTTCCAATAATATCCAAAACTCACCAGTACTTTACTTTTAGATCCATGAATAGGATAAGGATATTTATTATTGCATATATTTAGGCCTGGCAGACTGCTAAGGGCTCAACATTCTCTTTTTAGAGAGTTTGTCATTTAGTTGGACTCAAAAAGGAACTGATTTCTATGTTTAGAAGTTCCAGAATGCAACTTCTCATAAAACTTTTTTCAATGTATTCATTTGTATAACAATTAATGCTTTTTGTTTTTACATCATAATCATTTCTGGCTGAAGCATGCCCTAATCTACCTATGAACATTTTCTTGGAACAAAGAAAACAGTTAAGTAAAGTCATCCAAAACGGCAGCCAGAACATGAGCTACTTGCCCATACATGAGTTCCCCATCACTCCAAGGAAAAAATAAAGAGATGAATTTCATTCTTGTTTGTTTAGGATCAAGATTAGTGTTACCATTTATAAATTTTTTGGCTTCTCCTCAGTTATTTTGATTTACATCATTGCAGTCACTGGGCATTTGTCCTTCTGGTTCTCATGTCATTTAGCATAATATTATGTCTTCCCATCTTTCTCTGAATTCCCTCTATAAATCATTTTATATTATAAAAGAATATGTTTTATATACCAAAACCTTTTAAAGTGATTTATGAAGGCAACATACACCTACTTTAATTCTTTTTTTAATAACACCAAAACATATCATTATGAACATTTTTGTTTATGTGAGAATTTTTATTTGACCTCTTTAGGGTATATATAGCCAGTAATGTATATAGGGGTCAAATCAAACTCTTTATTCATATATTTTAAATAAAATGTTTAAAATGTTATTATAGAGGCAATTCGATAGCTCAATGGATTGAGAGTCAAGATAGGAATGAATTTGAATTTGGCCTCAGACCCTTCCTAGCTAGGTAACCTTCTGCAGGTCACTTAATTCCCATTACGTAGCCTTTACTGCTCTTCTGCCTTGGAACCAGTATTTAGTATTGATTCTAAGACAGAAGGTAAGAGTTTTAAATATAATTACTATATATAATATAAGGATGATTTTAGAAAATAAGTATTATTTTATTAGATATAAGAAGTAGAGAAACTGGCTTGAGTAAGAATTGGAGTTTCAAATAGAGCTGAGAGAGCGTGTTAATTTCAACTGGTGGCAGTTATAACCGTTATTTTATGACAATTACATGCCCTGGGTGTGGCATTCCAGGAGTGGCTTCTGGCAGTCATAAAAGCCACATGCAGCATCTTTCTCTCTCAGAGCTGGAGAAGGTAACATCTTTGCCTCTCTCTATCTCAGTCTGAGGGAAAGACTTGAAAGAGTGGAATGTTTTCTTTTCCAACTTGGGAAACACTATTCATTTATCTGTTACTGTCTATAGATTGGTTAAATTGTGAAAAAACAAAAGAAAACCTGGTCTTTGGTTTGGAATCTGAGTCTGTTAAGGCTCAGAGTCCTAACTTGATTCTTGTGGACACTCAACCATCTAGCCTTGGTTATCTTTACAAATTAAAGGCGAAGTTAAGAGTTAGAGTGCTTAGGGTTTTTTTTAGAATAGTATAAATTTGGTTAGTTAGATCAGGGAGGATTAGCATAACTTGTGAACCACAGGAGAATCGGTTCCTTGTGGGACCTGGGAGTTTATTTGGGTGGAGTTAGAATCCCTTAGAATTAGAAATACTTTTTCTGTTATATATATACATATGTATTTAAGTAAATAGCTTATTTTTCATAAACAAGAGTTTCTTTAGTGTTCCTTGCACCTGGCCCCAAAGGGAAGTTCATCTTTGAGCTTCACTTCACTTACCACTGAAGATACTTTGATAACATCTATCAAAAGTATCAAGAAACAAATTTCAACCTTTATTTTCTAGTTCTTTGTCCTTATGTTGTGTGCTCGCCTATTTTATTTTTACAATAAGGATATGTATTTCTATAATTTCTTTTTTAAACCATTGATTTTCAGCACAGACTCTCTTGAAGTCCTAAGGTAGAGTCAATGTTCAGTTGTTTTCCTGGAGTACTTGAGAGTGGATTTATACTGGCTTTTGCTCTCTAGTTTTAACAGGATCTCATCTTCGTCTCCAGAAATAAAAGGTGCTGTGCTGAGTATCAATAAAACTGGCAGGAACAGGCAGGCCTTCAACGTGACAGTCCTTTATTTCTATGAAACTCCTCTGGCCTAACTTCATCCCCCAAATCAATGCAGCTGTAAAGACAATAAAGAAGAAACTAAGACAATCACAGGACCTAAAAAGAAAATAGCCACTGACATTCAGCCCTAACATCCCATAGAAGCAGACAGAGATAGAAATGAGTCTCAAGAGATATTCTACTGCACCCTAGAGTTAAATAAAGTCAGCAAGTTTTTATTAAGTGCTACCTATCTAATGCAGCATTACATTATGTATTATATAACACTAGAGATTGGAACATCCTAATATAATTATGTGTGAGGTGACACAGCAAAAAGAGCAGAAAAGTGTGGGGACAAGATGGAGAAGTCTAAAGAGTCAGGAGCTGAGTTGATACAGGAGTGGAGAGAGCATGGCAAGGCACTTCCTCAAAATGAAAGTCCTGGAACAAACTCATCAATGAAAGTAGTGAATAGGTGTGGGAAGGGATCTGCCAGGGTGAGAAGGCACCGGAGTCATTCTGAAAAAGTCTAGAGAGTCAGGAATGGAGGTAGGAGAAATATGAAGGAGTGAGAAAGTACTCCTTGATAGCATGACATTTTTCACCAACTTCTAAGACTTCTCCATTCTTTATAGTTTGTTGATTGCCCTTTCTGGCTTGGCTTCAGGAAGACCAAATAGCAACTCATTCCTTGGAGGATACAAAATCACATTCTCCTCCTTTTCTGGGATTACAGGAGAACTAGAAAAAGAAGAAAGTGGGGTTTCAGTGAGAGGAAGAAGAAAGAGGCAAAGGAATCTCAAGACTTGTAATAGGTCAGGGAGCCTGAAATCCTGGGAAATCATTTCTTTGTTTGGTGTGGCATGGTTTTTCATGATAAATATTGGAGAGAGAGAGAGAGAGAGAGAGAGAGAGAGAGAGAGAGAGAGAGAGAGGAAGAGGAAGAAGAAGAGGAAGAGAGAGAGGAAAAGGGAGAAGGAGAGGGAGAGGGAGAGCCACAGCATTATACAAAAAATGTAACATAATAGCCATTTCTCTGAGAAGACCACCTTTAGGATGGATACCCAGGTAAGTGAGTCATAGTGAAGATATGGGAAGATATTATTCACCCAAATACAGTGTCAGAAGAGTATCCTATCATTAAAAAATGGAAATAAAACATATGGCTGGAGTATATGAGACCCATACCTCCTAGATCCAGAAATAGAACAATGTAGGTCAAATTTTGCCCATCAAAATTATACTGCATGATGACAATAATAATAAATATTTATATAGGACTTTAAAGTTTATAAAACATTTTACATATATTTTCTCATTTTATCCTGACAATAGCATTAGAAGGTAGCTGATATTTCTTCCACTTTACAGAAGAAACTGAGTGAGAAAGAGGTTAAGTGACTTGCCCAGGGTCACATAACTAGTTCATACCTGAGGCAAGTAAGTTTCCGATTCAGATTTTCCTAATATAATATGCTACTTAGCTACCTCTAGGTCATCAGTAAAATGACAACCATGTAGAAATAGTAGATTAACCAGGTCTGAGCTACCTATATAGATAAAAGGTTCATATTAAAAAGGATCTGAAGCTGCTGAAATAATTTACACACTAGTACATCTAGAAACTAACTTGTAAGCTCACAAAAATGGAAAAAAAAACTCACCAGGGTACAATACTTAATACTCTATTATTTTTATCCTAGAAAATTATTGTGGGAGCCACTCAGCCCTGCAATTTTTGCAGTGGGGAAGCGAGAAGGCCAAATGATTAGCAGGACTTGAGTATTCACTAAGCCATTACCATTCTCAGTGCTTAATACATCCTCCTTCCTTTTCTTCTCCCCCTCCTTTCCCTGTTTGGTAGCTGAATCACCTCCCAGCTTATTTACTTTTGCTTGGCTCATCTCTTTCTCAGTACAGGCCAAAATATCTTTCTCTTTTTGAAGAAGGAAAGATTATCAAAATTGGAAGAGTAGAGGAAAAAAATCAAGTCCATTTTATCTCCAGCTACCCTACCACTTGGGCACATCATTTTCCCTAATAAGGAGCATAATTTGTTGTTCACAGTTCCAAGAATCTTAAAGTTTTCTTCTCAGACTGGCTCCTTGTTTGCTGTTAGAAAGGCTCTATCTCTTCATCTCATCTCACTTGCCTTTTCAGGAGCAATCTATCCCTCCAGCCTCATCTTTCTTGCCAAGAAACATAACTTCTTAGAAACCCTTTATTCTGGACACCCAGTATATTTAAAGAACAAAGATAACTTCCACTGGCATAAGACAAATATGTCTTTTCTCCAGATCCGTGATCTCAAATTCAAATTTCTTTTGAATTTTAATACTTGACTATTTCAAAAGCTATATGAATCCATTGCTGCAATCACTCCCTATATGCATTCAGATCTCAACTATAATCATTCATCCAGTTATTCCTATTGCCTGGCATTATGTTAAGCCCTGGAGATTAAAGGAAAAAGTAGATCACCCCTGCTTCCAAGAAGTTGATGGTCTAAATTAGGTGAAGAAAGCATGTGCGTCAATAGGTGCAAACAGAATAAGTATAGAATATCCCAAAGGACCCCTAGAGTGCAACACATTAGTAACTGAGGACCAAAAAGGGCCTCATATAGAAGGAGAATTTAAGTCAAATCTTGAAGAAAGCCTCAGAAATCCAAAAGTAAGAAGTGAAGGAGAGGGTTTTCCTAAGCTGGAAGATTACTTTGGCAAAAGTTTTACAAAGGGTTTGCAAAAGGTTCAAAAACAATAAAGGGAGCATTATGTGTGAGGAATCAGGGTGCCTGGACCACAAAATCTGTGAAGGAGAAAGAAATATAGTAAATGAATAAAAAATGTAATAATAATGGGAAAAGAGGAAAGCACCAGGTTATGAAGAGATTTAGTAAATTTATCTTGGTTCTTCAAGTCCTGGCTAAATCCTACTTTCTATAGGAAGCCTTTCACAATTTCCCTTTATTCTAAGTGCCTTTGATGACCTCCACTTTCTCCTGTACATGACTCATTTGTACTTTCATATTCTCTCCCTCATTGGGCTATAAGCTCCTGGAGGGCAGAGACTCTCTTTTGGCTTTTCTTTATATTCCCAATGCTTATATAATGCCTGCCACATAAAAAACATTTAATAAATGTTTATTGACTGGCTCCTACCAAATTCTTGGTAACTCAATACCAGAAAATGAGAAAGAACAAATTCTTTTAGATTACCCAGCACCTTCATATCTATATGATAAAGATATTTGCTTCAGGAAAACATATAGAGGGCAGTTGACATGTCAAGAACCAAATATATTCTTAATTTGGATTAGGTAAGGGTTTTTATTAGTGTAGAAAACTCCTGATGATGAAACTCTAGCTGCCTTGGGCACTTGGATATTAAGTGATATGTAGAACTAACTGTTGAAGCAATATAGGTCCCAGGCAGGAGTTGAACCCAGTTCTTAAGGTCTCTGAAGCTATTTTTCTATCTATCCATTAGATTTCACTAAAGTATAACTCCTTAAGAATAGAAATGGTTTTTGTTTTTCTTTATATTCCAAAGCTGAGCATGGTATGTGGCACATGATTGCTTACTAAATACTTGTTGATTGATTAGTAGTCACTGCCTCTCAACAAATAGCAGAATTAATGAAATAATTGACTATAACTTAAAAAAAAACTATTTACATATGCAATAATCATGTCAAAATAGGCCATCTATATAGATTGTCAACTCAAAAAATAGGAAACAGATAAAAGAAAAGATAATGAGTATGACTATTAATTGTTACCAGTGATTTTAAACTGCCATAAATAATTTACAAGAGAGAGTGAAAGTATAAGAAAGACAGAGGCAGGAGGGAAAGAGAGAAACAGTCAGAGAGAGAAAAGAGAGAGAGAGAGAAAGGAGAGAAAGGAGATACTGTCTTAGATAGCAAACATGGTAGCCAAGGCTAAACTACTTTGTGGTACAATCTTATTTGCAAAATATAATATGAGGAAAGTAGAATGTGATGAGTTTGACTATCACTGCGACACAAAACAGCCAAAAGCAGTTGAGGGAAAAAAAAAAAACTTAGGAAGGACTTGGCTTGAGTTTCAACTAAGTCAAATAATCCTAGGAATATCTGCTGATAAAACACTAAGGAGAACAAGAAACAGACATAAAATGGAACCTATCAGCATTGTTTTATGAACAAATTTCCTTCTACACAGTATAAAAATCCTAAATAATTCACAATTATACTCTACTTAAATCATACAGTATACAATCAATGAAGTTAATTAAGCAAAGAGATATGTAGAAATGGAATTGTAATAGATGGTATATGAAAACATGTAGAGTTTACCCTTTTTTAGCAGAAAAAAAAGAGTGCATTTAAGTGATAACAGTTACTAGTAATATTGTCCATTTTAAAAATGTGTTTTGTTATCATTTAAAATTGTTTAATTAGAATTGTCACAGTCTGTGTGTATATTGTTTTGCTTTTTTCATTCTTTTCCCAACAAATATCTTAGCATATTTCTTTGAATCTTGAATCATTGAATCAAAATCTCTTCTTGATATTCAGGATTTCACATTTGGTATTTAATTGGAGGGTTTTAATTTATTCTTTTTCTATTTTTTAGCTGCATGCCCAATTAATTAATCTACTCTGCTTCTATTTATTGACGTAAGCTTTGAAATTATAGTTTTTCTCCTAACTACTGCTTTTTCTGCATCCATATGGTAGGTTGTTTCAATGTTGTTTTTTTTTTCCCTAAAGAAATTGACTGTTTCTATGATTTATTCTTTGACTCACTCATTCTTTAAGATTTTATTATTTAGTTTCCAATTAATTTTAATTTAATTTATGTTTCCATGGTCCTTTATTGAATATAACTTTTAGAGCATTATGATCTAAAAAGATGCAGTTAATATTTCTGTGGGTTTTTTTGTGAAGTTTTTATCTAATACGTGGTCCTAATACATGGTCAATTTTTGTGTAGATACCATACATCACTGAGAAAGAGGCATTTTTCCTTCCATTCGCATTGAATTTTCTGCAGCCATACATCATATATAACGTATTCTCTAAAATTCTATCCATTTCCTTAACTTCTTTCTTACTTGTTTTTTTTTTTTGTAAGACTTATGTACTTCTGAGAGGGAAAAGTTAAAATCTCTCACTATTATGTTTTTACTGTTCATTTCCTCCAATAACTCACTTAACTTTTAAGAATTTTGGAGTCATATAATTTGGTGCATAAAGTGCTTAATTTTGATATTACTTCATTTTCTATGGTTAGTTTTAGCAAAATATACTTTACCTGCTTATCTCTTTTTTTTTCAAACCGATACTTTCGGTCTTGGAATCAGTACTGTGTATTGTTTTTAAGGCAAAAGAACAGTAAGGGCTAGGCAATGGGGGTCAAGTGACTTGCCCAGAGTCACACAGCTAGGAAGTATCTGAAACCAGATTTGAAACTAGGACTTCCTGTGTCTAGTCCTGGATCTCAATCCACTGATCCACTCAGGTGCCCTCTATCTCTTTTAATTAGATTTATTTTTGGCTTTTGCTTTGTCTGAGGTCATGATGGATACAAAAGATTGCCCTGTTGTTAAGAAGCTCAAAATCTAATGGAAGAGGGCAGCTGGGTAGCTCAGTGGAGTGAGAGTCAGGCCTAGAGACAGGAGGTCCTAGGTTCAAACCCGGCCTCAGCCACTTCCCAGCTGTGTGACCCTGGGCAAGTCACTTGACCCCCATTGCCCACCCTTACCACTCTTCCACCTATGAGACAATACACCAAAGTACAAGGGTTTAAAAAAAATTTAAAAAAAATCTAATGGAAGAAAATGATACATGAAAAGAAGCTCAAAAGTGAAGAGAAGATACTTGGCATGGGGGCATGATGAATTCTAGAGAAAAATAGCCTCTTTCTATTAGAAATTTAATAATGCTCTCAGTCTGCTCAAATTATCTATTGCTGCAAAATCTCATATCTTTAGCAACAACATTGAACTCATAATGGCCTTGGGCTATAAATTTTGCAACTTCCCAATCTCTGAATTAAAAATAAATGAACTGTAGAAAGATGCAAAGTTGAAATAATCATATGCTACCTAATATCTATAATGATAACAATAATAATTATTAATGATATTATTTTATATCATCTTAAAGTTTTCACAGTGATTTATGAATTTTCTCTGATTTACCTTCACAATAACCTTGAGAGTTAGGTGCCATTATCATCCTTCTTTTCTGGATAAGGAAATGAAACCTGAATGTATTGAGTGACTTTCCTTCCTCCATAACTCCCTCTTCCTAGTAAGGGCTGCCATCTTCCTAATCACTCCATTTGTAACATCAGAGTCATCCTTGACTAATAGATTTCCTTCACTTCTCAAATACACTCAATTGTACCATCTTATTAATTTTACATCCACAATAGCACTTTCATCTGTCACCATATCTCCATTCACACAACCACCACACTAGTTCAAGTCCTTATCACCTCTCACGTGGGCTACTGTAGTAGCCTCCTAATTGATTTCTATTTTTCAACTTCTCCTCTATATTTGACATGGCAATCATGCCAAGGCACAAATTAGTTTAAAGACCTTCAGTGCCTCCCATCTTTTAAAAGCATAACTGACCAACTTCTTATACTAAGTGCCCAATAATTTTGTTTCCATCTAATCTTTTCCATAATATTATTTACTATTCCATTTTAGAGATAGATAGTCTAGAACTGGAGTCAGATTTAGAGATGAAGAAATTGAGGCAGTAAAATAGATAAAATTGTACCTAACAGGGTTGTTGTGGGGATAAAATAAGAATATCTGCTAAAAGTTTTTCAAATCTTAGAGACACCATAATTTTGCTAAGTTATTGCTATTTCATTAGTTCTATGTTCCAGGAAAACCATAAGACTAGTCAATTCCTAAACCCATCTTTTCATCTCCTATCTCCAAAATTTCATACATATCATCTCCCATTGTTGAAATGTAATAGCTCCTTCTCTCTCCTTTTCAGAAGTATTATTTTTCATCAAGGCTTAGCTTAGGTGAAACATGCTCTAAAACTTTTCCTGATTCTTCTTCACCATTAGCCATCTGTTTGTCTCCCTTCTCAATTGTTCCCACACTATTAATATAGACTGATTTGTGTTCAGGTTTCATATCACCCTCCACCCATAGGATATATGTTTACTGAAGACGAGGACTGTTTCATCTTTGTTTTTTGTACATCTGTCACCTGCATCAAGGATCAGTGATTTAATCAGTGGATGCCAGTACCGATCACCAAAAATACCAATAACTAGACAAAATTTAAATACGTATTTCCATTTCAAACTGTTTAAGTGACATTTATGGTCACATGCTTATTAAGTGTCAAAGGCAGGATTTGATCTGGTCTTCCAGATCTCAAACTCAATGTTCCATGTTGTAAAAATTAAAATGAATATTCATTAACTTCAAATATTACATTTTTATAACATTTATTAATAATCACTAGAAGTAAAGGAATAAAAAGGTTTTTATCTAACAAAATAATCTACCTGTTCAAAAGTCCCATGTTCACAGCTGCTCTCATAGGAAGAAAAGAGACATAGACCCCCCCCCCCAGCTCCCCTGAAAGACCCCTGAAAGTCAGTGGGCTCCTGGGTAATGTAGTTTAAAGGTGCAAGATTTCCAATTTGCACAATGTGCTACAACTTCTTCTTACACATGCATATGTCCTTTCATATAGGTGCTTAATATATATTTGTTAAATTAAACTTTGATTTTTGTAAGGAAGGTCTATGTTCTTTTTTATCTCTGATCCCTAGGTACTAGAAAAGTTCTTTTGAGATAATAAGAATTTTATAAATGTTTCTTCAATGTGTTGAGGCTGAGAAAAAGAAATGAAGAAATTTGCAGTTTGCTAAATAAAGGAGCTATTGAGCCTATTCTAATTATTGTTATTTTTGTTATTTCAATTATATCAGGGATAATGTGGCATTGGTTGTGTCATAATCACTATTATTTCATTTTCTTTCCCTCTTTGATGACATTCCAATGGACATTGGCCAAAGACAAGTCAATATCCCAATATTATTATTTCAGCATTTTTAATGTTTTATAGACCATTGCATAGGTGAATATGACTGCTTCTTATAAGTGATTAAAAGCACTGGAATGTAAACTTATCTTCTGATACTCACTGAAAGTCTTTTTGGAGACAATCTGGTGGCAGATAGGACAGGAGAGATGACATACACCTAGTCCTGTTCCAATATGCTTTCATTTCTTCTATAGATCTTTATATTTTGAAAGCTTCTCATTCTCTGTAGTTTGGAGATCATGAACATTCATTATGGTGCACGGAGTAAAAAATATATATTCTTGCATTTTTATTGGATGAATTGTATGCCACTGTAGGTGTGGGCAACATTTTTTGTTCTTAACTGATCCTCTGACTACAATATGATTAATTTACTGAATTCTCAAGGATTATTGGATTTTTGCATTTGTATATGTATTTGTTGCCTATTATTTAATAAGAATATGAGCTTCTTTTTTATCATTATAAACAAATGTCCATGTCTTTTCTAGATATCAAATAGATGATAAATTTTTTGTCACCTTCAGGACTATGTCGCACAATTCCCACCACTTCAGTACATAGTTTCTCTTTCTAAATGAGTTTGGATTCCTTAAGGATAACACTCCCTTCTGTACTTTCTGATGGTAATTACCCAGGACTGAATTGCTCCTCTAATACCATCATAAACCTTTCGGTTGTCATAAACAAATCCGCATTACTCAGCCATATTGTGTTATTTGTGTTTATGAGGCTGCTGCCCATTTTTGGCCTTCCATTCTTGGGTCTTAGCTATTTAAAAGTCTCTATCCAAAGTTAAACTACTTTATTTTATAAATAAAGTGGGAGAAACTTGTTAGTGTGAGAACTGAAAAGAAAAACTATCTGACTCTCTGATCTGTTTTTACAGCTTTATTTAAACAAAAGCAACCGGAGTTTCCCCTGACTGAAATTAACTGGAATGACATCTACTTTTCTTTAAAGTATTTTTCAACCTGCTTATCATATGTTCTAAAATGCTTATCCATATTCCTCCTCCTTTTTACTGAGGATGTGTTCCTCTTTCTTTAACTGTCTTTGGGTATCGTGCCTTTTTTCATTAATAATTTATGGGGTTTTTTTAGAATGCTTTCTAAATCTTTCATGGTTCATTTTATAATTCTGAAATTGTACATTAAAACTAGTATTATGTAGGTGTTAATTGCTTTAAATGTGTTCCAGTCATTTGGTCTCTAAATGGAATCAACCACAGCTTTCTCCTTGATATCTTTATACTCATGTTGTCTTACCTATAGGAGGTCAAAGGATTTGTGGTATCACCTTCATCCATTGGTTCAATGTATTCTCCAGATTCAAGCACTCAAGGACTCCATTTCATTGGAGTACATTAAGAATTTTACACTTATTTAGCCAAGATGGAAATTTGGCATCATAAGAGAAATGTTGTTCAAGATGAAAATCCTACTTATGTCTTGTGGTTGCACCATAGAGCTTGGCATTAGCCATGTATATCAATTGATTGATAAAATCTTTTGGGTTAACTCCCTCTTTTTAGTTTCAAAGTTGTATTTATGTCTATTTAGGAAAGCTCCTAATGAATTTAATGCTAGGCTAAGCCATTTGGGGCTTAGCTGCCTTCTTGAAAAAATGTCACACTTTCTATCAGTTGTTCTTCATATCATTGTCTTGGTAGCATGTTTAAAATAGAGAATAATTGTAAACAAAACACTCTCTCTGATAATTATATTAGAATAAGACATTGTTGTGTCCCAAGATATTAAAAGAAGAATGCCACCTCTCTTTATAGTTTTCTGTTAAATCAGAAGATGTGAACATGGAGAAAAGGCTAAGAAGGCATGAAGTGGTCATGCTCGTCATCACAAGAAGGCAGAGCCACACCAATGAGATCACAAATCCATTCAAGAATTTAATAAATTAAAAAACAATAATGAATTCAATACCATAGCTCTCTCAGAGAGGCAGCTGGTGGTGAAGCAGATTGAGCAACAGCCCTGGAGTCAAGAAGATCTGAGTTTAAATATGACCTCAGATACTTACTAGCTGGGTCACCCTGAGCAAATTGTTTAACCTCTATTTGCCTCAGTTTCCTCATCTGTAAAATGAGAATGATAGTAGTACCTCATCACAGGATTGTTGTGAGGATCAAATGACATATTTATTAAATTCTTACCTTCTGTCTTAGAATCAATACTGTGTAGGCAATGAGGGTTAAGTGACTTGCCCAGGGTCACACAGCCAGGAAGTATCTGAGGTCAGATTTGAACCCAGGACCTCCCATCTCCCTGGTTCTCAATGCACTGAGCAACCCAGCTACAGCCAAATGACATATTTGTAAAAGCACTTAGCATATCACCTGGGACATAGTAGACTTTATATAAATATTTATTCCCTTTCTTTTCCCTTTATATAAGCATCTTCTTGTAAAGATTCATCATATTTGATACAGAGAGTAAGAATTTTTATTTCATTTTATCATATTGTCTCCATTTGTTAAAATCATTTTCTGTCATCCAGTCTAGATTTTGAAATTCTGGGAAAAATGAATAATTTGGAAAGTGGAGAAAGCTGAGATTAATCAGTTCAAAAAAAGGGTAACTAAAATGTATTTAATGATATGGAGGCATAGTTCAATAATATAAAATGAAATCATCATTATTTTGGTTCCTGGATAAAGTTTTGAAAAAATAATGCTTTTCAAAACCTTTTTTTTCTCTGAAACATTAGACTTTGGTTTCTTTTAAAGCATTATAGAAATAGAAGCACTGACAAAATATTGGGCACATTCTATCTCATTAACCTTGCCAATAGATTTCATTGCTTTATTGAACAGAAATAACACCCCAAACATCATCTTGGCATTTTAAAACTGAAAAGCACAAGATTAAAAGCAACATGCTTTAGTTCCAATATATTTCTTTGGTAAACATTCTCACCCTCGTTTTTCCTTCCAAAGTAATGAAGATCTGTTGGATTCATTTTTTTTCCATCTGAACTAAAAAATAACAACTGGAAATATTTTAGTAAACAAGTGGATTTCTGCTCATACTTTGAACTATATTTTTGAACTATATTTCTTATGGAAATTAGATAAATGTGGGGAAATATGGAGTCTGTAAATGCAATAGTTTTCTGCCTTGAAGGCAGTCTAGTATGTCTTGCATAATGTAGTCAGGTCCTTCAAAATTTATCTTTATAAAGAACCGATTCTAAGAAATAGCATATCTATACTTGACTATCATCTAGAAACTTTGAAAACTCCCACTAGGAATGTCTCTTAACAAGTCTTCGTATTTGAGAAATTGTTGGGGCTGCCAATTGTGATTTTTTTGAAAGATTTTGGTATTCTCCATCAAAAGAGTTATTTGAATTCATTGGGGGAGGTAGTTATGGATGAGTTTGTGATGGGGGGAGTGGAGGTGTGTGCATCTTTCTGCAAGGTCTAGAACACTAATGCAATCAATGACTATTGACTAACCAGCCAAAGTGCTTTGCAGTATTAGGGTAAGAGAGCTAATTAGGGGTTTATTGGCCTGAGCCACCTCAAATGAAGTTGAATATTCATGCTGGCTTCTCGCTGAGCAACAAGATCCTTCTTGAGATGCTATAGGTTGTCACTTATTGGTTCCTAGGACTACACTGAAACTGATTGGTGACTAAGAATTCTTAATGCAAGATGGTCACTGATCAGGAGGTACCCCCCACCTCCCCATGGTTATTAAGAGTTCTGAATGGTTTTGTTCTTTTCTTGGAACTAGGAGAAATTTTTGAACCCCTTTTCCAAGTTATTTGACCTCTTTCAATCTCAATTTCTTCATCTGTAAAATGAAGATAATAATATTTAGAGTACCAATCTCAGAGTGTCATTGCAAGAATCAAATGAAACCATACTATGCAAAACTGTAAAAATTACAAACGACCATAGACATATCCCTTTTCTTGATACTTATGATGATTTAGAGATAAAACTGTGTTTTTTGTATATTTTCCCCTGCAACAAATCTAGTGAAGGACATATAGGAAAGATGAGGAAATTTTGTTAATTTATTGAAGTGTCCCAATTTTTCTTGACATCTAATAAGTACTAGAGGAAAGCCAGGGAAGCCATGAAGTAGGGAAGAGAATGAAAAGAATTCCAAGAAAAGGAAATAATAACTGAAAAAGCACTACACCAGAAAATGGAGTATCTGCTATGAGGAACACAAAGATAGCCAATGCCACTAGTTTGTATTACACTCAGGAAGGAAGAAGGTGTACACTGGCAGAGGGGAGCAAAGCATGTGCACTATTAAACAAAAACTTCAGAACTCATGTATTATAACCAAGCTCCTCTTCATCTTACTCATATATAAAAACACTTTTGCACAATCCTGTTTACTTCCCCAAGACCCTTTCCACTTGTTCTTCATTGTTCAAAAATGTTTATTCATTTATTCATCTCTTTAACATAGTGCCTGGCACATAGTAGGAACTTAATAAATATTGATTGATTGATTTGCTTTTCAGACAATATTTATTTCTTGCTCCCTATGTGGAAGGATGGTCAAAACAAATATCAAAGACTTCCAATACTTGCAGCAGCACTTACTGGAACCCCAAAATGCTGGATATCAGTAGAGAAATAATAATGAAAGAATAAACTGAAGGATATCAAATCTCAAAATTAAGAAAGTGACATTCCTTTATGGTAGGAAAAAAACAGGAAAAAATCAGATAATAAAGGCAAATTAAAAGGTCATCTTTATCTTGAGGTTCCGGGTTAAGATGGCGGCAGAGTAAGAAGCAGCTCTTAACCTCTCCTGACCGAAACACACAAAACTCCTCAAGGGGACATAAAAACAAGTCCAGACGAACGGAGGAACCCCACAACAGGGCACAGCATGGAAGGTACGTGGAATCGAGACATTTCCAGGCTATAAAGGGCTCTCACTAAATCACGGGCTGAGCAACCGCCCCACCCCCAACCCCTCCACACTCGTCTATAGCTCCGAACCCAGCTAAAAAGAAATAGAGTAAGTTTGGGGCATCCATCGAGTCATCGGCAGCTCCGGGACCTGTTCCTGAGAGCAGCAAGATTTAGGACCCCATTAAGTCAAAAACGCACGCAAAATCTGAGCACGCGGGAGCAGGACGCTGGGCACAGAGTGCCGGCTGAGCAGAGGCGTGGGTGGAGGCAGACACAGCCAGGAACAAAAGCCTAAGTGGGGAACCAGTGCAGACAGGTATACGACTGTGGAAGCAGCGCCCTGAGACTTGTAAAGAAACCTCCAGCAGAGGATCAAGCAAGAGGACCCAACAGGGGGCTTGACCTTGGAAAAAACCAGAACTCAGACCTCAGGAGCCAATAGATCGCTAACAGACACTGAGCGCGAGGATAAATCTGAGAAGCTGCTGGGCTAATGATGGCTACTCAGCCTCAGGAAGTTCAGAAGAGAGAGAGAAAGAATAATAACAAGAAAAAGAAGTCTTTAACACTCGACAGCTTTTACACAGAGAAAATCCAGACAACTGAGCAAACAGAGGAGGAGAACAAACAAGCAACCGGACCCTCCTCAAATAAGGAAAATTCCTCACAAGCTATGGAAGAGTTCAAAACTGAGATTTTGAGGAAAATGGAAGAATAATTGGTCTTCCAGAACAACCAGAAATTAATAGAAACCTGGACTCCGTACTAAAAGAAATTATTCAGCAAAATTGCCCTGAAGTCCTACAACAAGAGGGCAATATAGACATTGAAAGGATTCATAGAACACCTGTGGCATTCGATCAAGAAAGGAAAACACCAAGAAATATCATTGCAAAATTCAAGAGTTTCCAAGCAAAAGAAAAAATCTTACAAGAAGCCAGAAAGAAACAATTCAAATATCAAGGAGCAACAATCAGGATCACACAGGATCTGGCAGCCTCAACACTAAAAGACCGCAAGGCGTGGAATACAATATTCAGAAAGGCAAGAGAGCTGGGCCTGCAACCACGGATCAACTACCCATCAAAATTGACTATATATTTCCAGGGGAAAGTATGGGCATTCAACAAAATTGAAGAATTCCAGGTATTTGCACAGAAAAGACCAGGGCTAAATGGAAAATTTGATATCCAACCACAAAAATCGAGAGAAACCTGAAAAGGTAAATAAGAGGCAGAGGGGAAAGAGAGAAAACTTATAATTTTTAAATTTGCCTTTTTAAGGGCCTCAGTGAGATCTAATTATCTGTAATCCTATGTAGAGAAATGTTATGTATAATTCTCTGTAGTGAACTCTATTCACTACTATAGTAATCAGAAGAATAATTTACAGGGTGAGGGTGGAACACTAAATAATCTAAGATGGCATGGGGGATGGGAAAGAGGGGGTAAATAGCAGGGGACACCAAGAGAAACTTGAATGAATAAGAAAATAGAATATTCTATTACACACAAAGAGGGCATGGGAGGGAGAGGGGACAAATACTATTATAAGAAGGAGAGGAAGAGAGCATAAAGAGGTAATAATCAAACCTTACTCTCAGTGTAATCAACCCGGAGAGGGAAGAGTAGCTAAACTATCCATTGGGAAATAAAACTCTTATCTAACCCTTCTGAGAAAGTTAGAAGGGATAAACCAAGGGGAGCAGGGGAGTGGGGAGG
>NC_058135.1:66140699-66153341 GCF_016433145.1 Gracilinanus agilis | reverse complement strand
CTCCTCCTCCTCCTCCTCCTCCTCCTCCTCCTCCTCCTCCTCCTCCTCCTTCTTCTTCCAAAGTGGAAGAGCAGTAAGAGCTAGATCATGGCCCTGGGTCACATAGCTAGGAAGTGTCTGAGTCCGACTTTGAACCCAGGTCTTCCCGACTTGGAGCTTGATACTTTATCCACTGTGCTACCTAGATGTCTCTCCTACATTCTTCTAGGAATATCTAATCCAACTTCCTACAGTGATTCAGGAAAATTCTGTCTAGATCAAGATTAGAGCTGGAGATACTTGGATGATAGCAATTGGATGTAGATTAACCAGAGGGGCATATGGAGTGTTCAGGGAGGACTATCACCTGTGGCATGAGGGATTGCTAGGCCCCTTTTAAGGCTGTTTATTGTTCTTTGGTGTCTATATTTCAATAAACTTCACCTGTGGCTCCAAGAATCTTAGCATGACCAGAGGTTACACCCTAGTAAAATGTCTTAGCAAGTTAAATGAGATTAAGAGTAACCAACAGGGCTGAACTCTATTGGTTAGTTAAGATGATGTCTACCCCAAACATTTGAAGATGTCCCCCGGCAGAATGAGGAGATGAAAACAATTTGTGCCAATAGACATCAAGGTGGCTAATGCATGTTCCATGGATCCCTTACAGATTGATCAGATATCAATGATGCCAAGGTTAACCACTGCACCCTGGACTACCAATCATCTCAACTTTTATCTTTACATTGGACTTTTTAATGATCCTGGAAGAGAGATTGCGACTAATGACATATAAGGTGCAACTCTGCTCACTTAAATTCAATTCATGCACAGATGATGTCTTTGATCCTTCTCAAAATGAAGGATGAGCAGGGTAGGTAACCAGATGCTTCTCAGAGCAGGGTCGGGACACCCTGTTCTGGACATTTGTCAGGATTTATGAAATTCCACAATATCTACAGCAGTATGGCCAACCTTCATGTGGAACTGAGATAGTTCACATTGAATCCTTCACCTATTTTGGCTAGACTCTATTCAGAGCTTCAGCTAGACTCTGAAAATCATTCATACCATCGTAAACTGTATGATGAGTTTAAATATGTTTTTTTAATTCATCATTCTTGATTCTGATGTATTTAAAAAAATTTATTGAAGTATTGATTGGGTGATCTGGGCTCCTGTGACTCCTAACAAAGCACCAACTTACCAATATCCTGTTTCTCTCTGTGCCATTCTATTGTAATTGTAGTCTGGAGGAAATAACATAAAATAGTGGAAAGAATGATAGACCTGGATTCAAGTTCTGGCTCTGCTGTTTTCTACCAAAGTGATCTAAGACAAATCATTTCTGTTTTTTTTTTAGATACATCAATTTCTTGTTTTGTAAAATGATGAGCCAGACTTCTTGGCCACAAGGTTTTTGTCTGTGACTTTTCTGGCTATAAATTTAATGATGCTATATCTCAGACTGCAGACTTCGGTAAATGGGAAACCCATAATTGGGAAACTAAGAAGTAAAAAACAACAGTCTTGAGTATTTCTCCAACTCTCATAGGCTGCTTTCAGACATTTAAGAACTGTAAGAACAAGACTGTGAACTATTATTTTTCAATAGCCTTTTATATTGTTACTCTTTAGAAGGAGAAAAAGTGAGAGATCCAGATCAGACATTTCATGGCAGAACAGTAGAGGGTCAGACCCCCTCTAGCTGTGTAAGTCCCTAGATAAGTCTTTGCAAACTGAGATATAAGTTGCTTGAGGTTTGGGGCACAGAAAACACCCAAGAAGTAAGCAATATTAGGTCTGTATAACTAAGTCAGTGGCAGCTTTATCTATGATAGCAAATACTGAAACCAATACTATTCTACCAAATTCGTCTTTGTGAAGGTCTTAGAAGCCTAAAAACCAGTTTAGAACACAATGGTGATCAAATAATTGATTTAAAATTGCCCATTCCTCTCATTTTTCAAATGAGGAAAGTGAGGAAATCAGAGACATGGAATAACTTGCCTAAAGTTATGTAGCAGAGTTGGATTTGAATCTAGGAATCTGACTCCAGTTTTAGTCTACTCCTAAGTAGAAAGCTGACAAAAGAATGAGCAAAAGATTCCCAGCTGTGTGACCCTGGGCAAGTCACTTGACCTCCATTGCCCACCCTTACCACTCTTCCACCTAGGGGCCAATACACAGAAGTTAAGGGTTTTAAAAAAAGAATAAGCAAAAGAATCTCTCTCTTTAAGCATTTAGAATACCTACCTAAAAGTAGCAGGACGTCCTCACATATTTGGTTCACATCCAAGTTTAACCAACAGACTTGAGCTGACGTTGCAATTCATCATCAAGACTTAGTATTAACTTACATTTTATTATCTCACTACATTTAAGGACTAAAAATCTTTTATTTTACTTCTAAACCATAAGCAGTCTTTTTTAGACTCATGTTTCCATAAAAATCCTAGAACTGGGAACTGAAAAGTGAGCTCAATCAATACAAAAGACAAAATCCACAAAAGTAATTAATAGTCTTTCGAGAGCTTCTTATGGTCATAGTATGTGCTATCTTGATAGCAACCCCATACCAACCATTTCTCTCTTAAAATCCAAAATAACATTCTTTCAATCAGTTTTTTGAAGTCATAGACACAAATGGCTTGAGATTCTTATTTCCACTAAATAATCTTTTTCTCACATTATGCACAAGTCATCTTACATTATAATCCTAATCTTATGTCTCATTGTGGAGAGTTGAGTGACTGAATTGTTTAAATTAAAAAATATTTTAAGCCTTTACCATACAATCTTAGAATCATTACTATATATTGATTCCAAGTCAGAAAAAATGGTAAGAGCTATATGATGAAGGTTAAGTGAATTTTCCAGAATCACACGAGGAGGAGTTATCTGAGGCAGATTTGAACCCACAGAGTCCCGTCTCTAGACCTTGCTTTCAATCCACTGAGCCACCTAGCTTCCCCTAACTTCGGATTCTTAAAGCAAAATTAGTGGAGCAAGATTCTTAAATAACAAGTGGAAGCAATTGATTTTAAGAGAAAGCTTCTTGGAAAGCAAATAGTAGCTACTTTCTGGGATGGTAGTAAAAATATGGGTTATTTTCACATTCGCTTTCCTTTTACCCTTTCTCTTTGTATAAAGACATTATGCTGTGGATGAAGGATACAAGAACCAGGGTTCTTCTACTCTTAACTTTGCTACTCCCTAGAGATATTATTTTTGGCCAAGTCTC
Source organism: Gracilinanus agilis (assembly GCF_016433145.1). Taxonomy (NCBI): domain Eukaryota; kingdom Metazoa; phylum Chordata; class Mammalia; order Didelphimorphia; family Didelphidae; genus Gracilinanus; species Gracilinanus agilis. The sequence goes on along the minus strand of NC_058135.1, from coordinate 66,150,118 downwards.
TTGATCTCTCTGGGTGTTTTCTAAAAAATGAGATAAAGAGATTTGGACTAGATCATCTTTACAGTCAATTCCCCCCTTTTTAAAAAGTATCTAGTTCAATAAGAATTCCTTGAAAACCGCAAGTTATATGAGAAAAGCAAACATCAAGATAGTATAGATGATAAAGTTCTGGTCTTGGAGTCAGGAATAACAGAGTTCAAATCCCGCCCCAGTCACTTATTAGCTATTTAACCCTTGGGTAAATCATTTAACTTCTCTCAACCTCACCCTCCTCATCCTCAGCGAAATTATAAAGTTATAGTAGATTTATAAATTGGTGATGCTAATAGCACCTACCTCAGAGATTTGTTAGAATTATGTGAAAAAGTATACGTAAATACTTTCCTAAACTTAAAGTGTTCTAGAATAGCTAATACTTATTAGATTAAAATCATTTATCTACATTACCTTCTGTTTCACCTATCTGCTTCTTTCTTTCCACTATATTATAGTACTTTGTCCACCCTCAAGCAGCTATTATCTTCATTGTTGGCAGTTCCCATTTGTCAAGAAGAAAAAAGGGAACTTCCAGCAAAATAGTTGAATGTGAGGTTGTATCTAACCCCTGCTCCCATTTAACAACTAGAAATACGAGGGGAATAAAGTAATAAAAATAACAAGAGAAAGAGTAAAAAAGGAAGGAAGTCTCCTGCAAAGTAATTCTACAGAAAAAAACAACAATCAGAACAGAAAGACAAGTTATAAGCTCAGCACTCCTATTTATTACCTGAGCTCACTGCCCAAAGCCTGAATCTCTAAGTTCCAAGCTAGTAGTCACAATTGTAACATCTCGAAGCCTGTACTTGTCAGTGGTCAAACCAGTGTCTCTCTCTTATCCATTAGAAGTCTTTAAATTCCTTCTACTATGGTGGTCTAGATACGAAAATTAAGGGATGTTAGATGGGAGAAGTTCCTCACAGTTCTTGACCTATTCCAGTGTTTCTAAAACAGAAGACAAAAAAACCCCTTTTATCAAGAAAATTAAATGAGGTATTATTCTTAGCTTAACAGCATAATTCCCCCATCTCAAAAAATAGTTTAAAATGCATCTAAATGGAAAAAAAATCCAAAAGCAGATAAGGAGGTGGAACTTCATATCGAGGCTTAATTCTCCTCCATCATCTAAAAATAATGAAAATCAGCTTCAATAGCCCTTCTAACGTGGACTTTATATAATTACTGGCCCTGAATTTTTAAGAATGGAGTCTTGGTGAACCACAGTTTAGCTGTGATCTGAGTGAAGTATATGGGAAATCTGACAGTTTAACTTTTGTTCTAGAGAAAGACTGTAAACCATCATAGCTTAAGAGAGAGACAATTTGAGCATAGAGCTAAGAAAATAAATGAAGAGGAAAGTAGAAAAAAGAAGGGGAAAGGAAGAGAAAGGAAAAAAGAAAGGGAAAAAAGTCTCATTTCACAGTATTCTAACCTTTTCTTTCTAGGTAGCATGTTACAAGTAATGGAGTTTAGGAAATTTCCCAAGGGCCCATGGAGTAGATTGCTCTTTTCTAAGAGGGAAATAATTTTTACCTCTGCTATGTCCCTAGTGACATAAAGTATATGACCACTAAAATCTGATGTCTCACCTTCAAAAGTCTTTCTCCTTAAGACACAGTATCTCTGATCAGTGACTAAGTGTCATGGAAATGTTTCTGATCTCCTAGACCTAAGTAATGGTATTTCCACTTTGGCAGTTCCCAACATAACCTGAAGTGATTCCACATTTAAGTTCCTTTCACATAATTGCCCCTCTGTTTGTTCTAAACACTAGCTCTTGTATTACCATGTCCCCTGTTATCATGGTACACTTTTCCCAAATCAAACTGGATTTCCTCCTTCTTAGTGATCTTCCCTTTCATCAAATATGTTCCGAGTTTTTTTTCTCATCCTTCTCCCTTCTACCTCCAATAGAATTTTTCTTTTATTGCTTTTTGGCTATTCATAAAGACTCAGCATGACCTTCATTTTCCATTTTTAAGTCCTATTTCTAGAACATACTGTCATGTTTCATTGCCTGGACCCTTTGTCACTTGTCCCCCTCTATCTGTACCGTAGAAAATTGAGTTGAATGGAGAGAAAGTACTGGGAGGGGCTACCTGGGAGGTAGGGAGAATGAGAAGGCAAATAAAAAATGGGAGGTGGGTTGAGAAAAAAGCATTCAGCATACTACAGTCTATATATGCCTGAAAGGAAAAAACGTCAAGAGTGAGAACATTTCATTTCATTCAGTCTAGGGGCATAAGATGATAAATACCTGCATAATTTAAAAGGTACATGAAAATGATCATGCAAAGTTATAAAAGACCTCTATGAAAATTACCATTACAACCCTAAATTCTCTTAATTGCAGGTACACATGTACAAAACAAGACAGAAATGCTTAGGTGAATCAGAACTTGAGAAGATAGGATGAGAAGAAGTACTTGCATTTTTTTATTTATTAAGGAACCAAGAAAGATAAACTTGAGTGGCATTCCATAGCAAGAATAAAGGATGTACACCAAGATAAATTCAGAATGGGTGAATGACTTGAATATAAAGAGGGAAACTATAAATAACTTAAGTGAACACAGAATAGTATACTTGTCAGATCTCTGGGAAAGGAAAGATTTTAAAACCAAGCAAGAGTTAGAGAAAATTACAAAATGTAAAATAAATTATTTTGATTATATAAAACTAAAAAGCTTTTGTACAAACCAAAACAATGTACCCAAGATCAGAAGGGAAACAACAAACTGGGAAAAATCTTTATAACAAAAAACTCTGACAAGGGTCTAATTACTCAAATATATAAGGAGTTAAATCAATTGTATAAAAAATCATGCCATTCCCCAATTGATAAATGGGCAAGAGACATGAATAGGCAATTTTCAGGTAAAGAAATCAAAACTATCAATAAGCACATGAGAAAGTGTTCTAAATCTCTAATAATTAGAGAAATGCAAATCAAAACAACTCTGAGGTATCACCTCACACCTAGCAGATTGGCTAAAATGAAAGAAGGGGAGAGTAATGAATGTTGGAGGGGATGTGGCAAAATTAGGACATTAACACATTGCTGGTGGAGCTGTGAACTGATCCAACCATTCTGGCTGGCAATTTGGATCTATGCTCAAAGCGCTATAAAAGAATGCCTGGCCTTTGATCCAGCCATACCATTTTTGGGCTTGTACCCCTAAGAGATCATAGATAAACAGACTTGCATGAAAATATTTATAGCTGCGCTTTTTGTGGTGGCAAAAAACTGGAAAAGGAGGGTATGTCCTTCAATTGGGGAATGGCTGACAAACTGTGGTATATGCTGGTGATGGCATACTATTGTGCTAAAAGGAATAATAAACTGGAGGAATTCCATGTGAATTGGAAAGACCTCCAGGAACTGATTCAGAGTGAAAGGAGCAGAGCCGGAAGAACATTGTACACAGAGACTGATATACTGTGGTAAAATCAAATGCAATGGACTTCTGTACTAGCAGCAATGCAATGACCTGGACAATTCTGAGGGATTGATGGAAAAGAATGCTACCCACATTCAGAGGAAGAACAGCAGGAGAGGAAACACAGAAGAAAATCAACTGCTTGAATACATGGGATGATGAGGACATGATAGGGGATCAAAAGTACCATACCAATGCAACCATCAACAATTTGGAAATAGGTCTTGATTAATGACACATACTAAAACTAGTGGAAATGCATATCGGCCAGGGGAGGGGGAAGTTCGGGGGGTGAAGGGGAAAGTAAGAGCTTAAATCTTGTAACCATGTTAACTTTTCTAAAATATAAATATTAATAAATGTTTAAAATTTAAAAAAAAAATTCTACTTAAAAAAAAAGAATAAAGAATGGGAGAAAACCCAACCACTGTTTTTGTTCATATTTCAGTTTTCCCACCTATCCCTTCCTTTGCTCAAAGTACAAGATTACCACTTGGTCCCTTAGGTCTTTTCACAAAATGCTCCCATCAGCAGGGTTCTTTTTCTTTTAAGGGAAGGTTGCTATTTAAAGCTCTTCTCTATCCATGTACTTGAATATTTAAATTGAACCGTTAATGCGCAGTTAAAAGTAATGAGCATTTAGTACTGTTTTCTCTCTGCATCAAACTACTCCCTCATGTAACCTAAGTTGTTTTTTTCCCCCTTTCAATGATGTTGGCAATGAACTAGTCACGAATTTCTACCTGTATTTTGTGGTTTCTCCAGCATCCCTTGGTTTTCCAGGGCATGTTGACCCACTACTGGATGCTATTGTGCTATCTCTAAATGATAAACAGCCCTTCAAAGGTATTTCATCAACAATTTCCTCCTTTTGGAAAGAGCTATTAGGATGTGTAAATCATGGGCATATGTGCTTTCTCTATCAAACTCTTTCCAAATCTGCATCATTCTCTGCTTCTCTTCTGAAATTCTTTATAAAACAGTTAAAATTATTAGCATATTTTACTCTGATGTGTGTGTGGATGTGTGTGTGTGTGTGTGTGTGTGTGTGTGTGTGCGTGTGTATAGCATGTCCTACAACCAAGTCAATGGTTTTTTATTCAAAGCTATTACTGAGGGAAAAGATGACTAAAAATTAATCTAGCTTTTCAACCAACACTTTATTTAACCATTAAATTTTAATGATTAAACATGACTTTTCCTCTAAGAAATCTACATCAGCCTTCAAGTGAGATTCCGCTCTTTCCTTCCAACTAGAGTTAGATAGATAAATGACATAACCAGAATCATGTCAAGAAGCCAGTGACTTAGTCTATATTGCATAGTGTCCATGTGATTGGAGATCCATTTAGAAGCTATCATTTAATTTTACCCTTGTGTCTTTCTCCTCTTTGTATTCATGGTATTAGAGAATCTCCAAATTAGAAAGGTAATTGCCTGATACAGAATCCTTCTTTCAACCTTGAAACTCTCTCTACTAAACCAAATCAGCACCTATTTACCAACCTATCATTTTCTAGAAGTGATTAGGGCATCAAGAGATTATGATATGTATCTAGGTTTCCATAGTCAGTGGGATTTGAATCCATGTCTTGCTGACTCTGAGATTACCTCTCTATATGCATTTTCAGTCAGACTATGTTAAACATATTTAATCATTCTTTGATGATTTAAAAGAATAAGAATCAATATGTCCCAGAATTGTCAATACAAATCATATAATATTCAATGATTTATTAGATATTATGCCCATTATTATTGAGAAATATTTTGGTTCAGTCCAGAACACAAGAAGGTTCATTAGAAGAGAGTCACCATTAATGACATGTAAGATGAAAAATGTTTATTAAAATGGTGGCAGGATTTCTTTAAATTTTAATGTGTTTTGATAGCAGGCTAAGGTTTGGTGCTGAGTAAAAAAATGGAGAAAGATGGATATCTTTTACAAGAGACTGAACATTAAAATGTGTTTTCCTTTTGAGAGAGGAAGCTCTGTTAAGGGAGTGAGATTCGGTCCAAAAGGTGAAAGAGAAAGAAGAAAGAAGAGAATAAGCATTTCCATAGTGCAATCTAAGTATTTTACAAATAAGGGTAATCTCTGAACTGGCTAAGTCATCCCCAACACTAAGTTCCATTAGTCAGTGCTTGTCCATAGTTCAGAGGCTTTTCTTTTAGATTTCTTCTGTCTGTATTTTTTATTATTATTCCAAATTTTACAAAACCTAACACAGCAAGCATTCCAATATGCAAATCAAAAGAGAAAAGACAAACAAAATCACAAATCTTCTAATGTTAGCTTACTTTTCTTCTTATCTGTATGATAAATTAAGTTCACCAGTGTCCTGCTCTTCCCTCCTCACCCTTCCTATATCACAGAAGAAATCATCAAGGACACCAAGACATGTATATGTGTGTGTTGTGTATGTGTGTATATCTGTGCATACATACATATACATAAAGTATTTCATGTTTAACCTTTCTGTACATTTTCTAGAGGTAACATTCACAGTTTATTCTTCCAGAATTAATTCTGGGACTCTGTATGAAGTTCTCGTGGTTCTACTCATTTCACTGTTTATTATCTCATGGAGTTCTTTCCAAGTTTTTTTTAAAAATCAATCTATTCATTCTTTCTTATGGCACAGTGGTATTTCATCACAATCATATACCACGGTGGAGGCAGAGCCAAGATAATGGAATAGAGAGTCCTCTCTCTGGATCCTCTCAAACCAACATAAAAATAGAATCTCAAAACAAATACTGCAGTGACAGAATAAACAAGGGGATGGAGTGAAGCAACTTTCCTGCAGAAAACAACTTGGAAGGAAAATAGAGAGTTTATTTCACTGCATTGAGGGGGAAGAATAATCAGAAGTAAAATCACACACCCAAGAAGGAGAAGCTACTCACCCCCTCCTTAATACTCCAAGTTCTGAACCTGGGCACTAGCCAACTTCTAGACTCCAAGACCTTGCCAAAGCCAAAAGCAGAGCATCCCACACCTACCTCCTGTGGTTTCAAGCCCTAGTTCAAGCCTGAAGAGAGGCCCCAAGTCCTAAAGCAAAGTAGTCTTCAGTGACTGGCCTGTTGAAACCTAGGAGGAGACCCAGATCCCTTGCCTGAGACTGTGAAAAGGACCCAAACTCCATTACATGGAAGATCACAGTGTACCAGGCTGGTTTAAGCCCCGAGTGAAGCTCTGAAACTCTGCCCAAGCCAGCAGTGAAGACTAGAACTCCAGTAAACGCCTAGCACAAGGTGGTTGGTTCCTGACTTGTGCTAGCCTAAGGGGAGTCCCAGAGCCCTGCCCAAGAATGCACTGAGGCCTCAAGCCCCATGATGAGGCAGTCTGTGATATAGCTGACATTATTTAAACTTATAATGAGACCTAGAGCCCCTGCACAGACTTGGGATGAAACCCTGAACCCAAGGACAAGGTAATTCACTGTGCTCTGAATCCTGCAAGCCATCAGTAGTCCTTAGAGGAAGGAGACTGCATCAGCAGTGGGAGGTGGCTTTCATAACTCCAGTCTCCCATACCATCATACCACCTTGGAAGAACTGAAATTTGCAGAAATCCAAAACTAGAGCTGAGAGCATTGAAATTTAAGAGAGTTCATCCTCTATCCTCAGAAAATCTGGGTAAGTTAGCAAACACCCCAAAAAAGGAACCAACCTAAATATAGAAAAATTTGATGGAGACAAAGAAGACTAAGGCAATAAGATCAAAGTAGGTATATGTGAAACTTCAAAGAAAAATTGGAATTGGTCTCAAGATCTGGAAAATCTCAAAAAGCAATTCTAAAATCAAAGAAGAGAGGCAGAAGAAAAAAAGCAGGACTAAAATGAAAGTATTGCAATAAGAAAGTAATATCTTGGGGCAGCTGGGTAGCTCAGTGGATTGAGAACCAGGCCTAGAGACAGGAGGTCCTAGGTTCAAATCCAGCCTCAGACACTTCCCAGCTGTGTGACCCTGGGCAAGTCACTTGACCCCCATTGCCTACCCTTACCAATCTTCCACCTATGGGTCAATACATAGAAGTTAAGGGTTTAAAATTTAAAAAAAAAAAGAAAGTAATATCTTAAAAAGCAGAACTTTGACCATGGAAAAAGAAGCACAAAAATCCAATGAAGAAAATTGTTTCTTTTAAAAAAGTAGAATTGACAAAAAATGGAAAATTAAGTTCAAAAGCTTATGGAAGAAAACCCATAAAAATTTGAATTGAGCAAATAGAAGTTAAAGACTTAGTGAAACATTGAGAAACAATTAAATAAAATCAACAATTGAAACAAAAAGAAGAAAAGATGAATATCTCATTGAAAAAACACATGACTTGGAAAATAGATCCAGGAGAAGCAATCTAAGAATGATTAGACTATATGCAAGTCATGATGAAAAAAAAAAGCCTAGACAACATATTACAAGAAATTATCAAAGAAAAGTTCTCTGATACTCTTGAACAAGAGGGTAAAATGGAAATTGAAAGAATCCACAGATCACCTGGTGAAATAAATCCCCAAATGACAATTTCCAGTGCCAAATCAAGAGCTAAGGTGAAGAAGAAAATACTGCAAGAAGCCAGAAAAAAATAGTACAAATATCATGGGGGCACAGTCAGTATTGCACAGGATTTAGTAGCTTCTACATTAAAGGATCAGAAATTTTGGAATATGATATTCCAGAAGACAAAAGAACTAAGTTTAGAACCAAGAATCACCTACCCAGTAAAAATGAATATATTTTTTCAGTGTGTGTGTGTGGTTTTGGTAATTTAATAAAATAGAAGATATTCAAGCATTCCTGATGAAAACATCATACTTAAACAGAAAATCTGATGTCCAAATACAAGACTCAAAAGGAGCATAAAAAAATAAATAAGAAAGATAAGGTTAAAGTGATGCAATAAGGTCAAATTACATGGAAAGATATTTATAACTCAAAAATTTTAACCTTATCAGAGTGGTTATAAGGAGTATACATAGAGAGAGGTTGTTGAAGTAGACATTAAATGCAAAAAATAATCAAGGGATAAAAAAGAAGATTGCATTGATATAAAAGGGAAGAGAGGTAAAATCTGGTTAATTATATCACCAAAACACGCAAATACACACACACACACACACACACACACACACACACAAAAACACACACACACACAGAAATTGCTGCAGTGAAGGGGGAGATGAAAGTGGTGATAGGCAAAGTTTAAATGTTACTTTCATCAGAATTGGCTTAGAGAGGGAATAACAGCCATTCTCATTGGGATATAGAATCCTATGTTACTCTATAGAGTAGTAGGAGAGGATTAAGACAGAAGTAGGGAGGAGAGTAAAATAAGGGAGGTAGAATTGGGGTAGGGATTGAAAATCAAACATTTGTGAGGAGGGACAGAGTGAAAGGGGAGAGAAAGAGCAGGATCAAAAGGGGAAAATAAGATGGAGAAGAACACACAGATGATAATCAAAACTGTGAATGTAAATGGGATGAACTCATCTGTCAAATGGAAGTAGACAGCAGAGTGGATTAAAAATAGAATCCTACTATAATTTGTTTAGAAAAAATACATCTGAGGCAGGAAGACAAAATACAATGTAAAAGTAAGGGGCTGAAGCTGAATTTATTTTTCATCATCTGAAGTAAAAAAGAAAAAAAAGAAGAGTAGAGATCCTGATCTCAGAAAAAAGTAAAACAAAAATAGACTTAATTAAAAGATATAAAGAAGGAAATTCTATCTTGATGAAATGTACTTTAGTCAAAGAAGTAAGCAATTTTTAATATATATGCACCAAATAACATAGCCTACACATTTTTTTAACATTTATTAATATTCATTTTTAACATGGTTACATGATTCATGCTCCACCTTTCCCCTTCAACCCCCCCCCTGCACTCCCCCCCATGGCCGATGCGCATTTCCACTAGTTTTGTCATGTGTCCTTGAT
>NC_058135.1:66047073-66131414 GCF_016433145.1 Gracilinanus agilis | reverse complement strand
ATATATATGTATCCCTAGAACTTAAACATGGTATAATATCCTATCTTTTCATTCATCCTGAGTTAGTCCTATAAACTTAAAAAAACTGAAAATGACTCCCAATTGAGCTTGCTATGCTTAAAAATGTGGCTTATGGCAACCAGAGATAATATGAAGGGTTAGATTTGACCAAAAAAAATGAGTTTTAGATAGTTGCTTTTGAACAAACAAGTAATCAAAGAAACATAAAATCTTAGTCAAAGATGAAAAATTCTGTCATAATAAATTTGAACCAAACCCCCTCTCATCTGATAAACCACTTATAGACAGAAAAGTGAGAAATCTTTTTGTTTTTCTAACAGATTTCAACTATTAAAAGAGAATGTTGTCCTCTAGATCCATGATGATTTACTAACTTAAATATGATACAATTAGTCCTCTTTCAGGATGTAAAGAGTATATGGAAATGCACTTTGGAGGACTCTGGGTAAATTGCTCCTTCTCTTCTATCCGTTTGGTGATATATTCTATGATTCCCAGATCCATAATTGTATTTGGGCATAGTTCCAACAGACATATTTTTGCAAACAGATACATAGAAGGTTAGGAATAGTGGTTAGCCAGTGGAAAGATTCTAGAAGTATCCTTCATCAGTACTGAGAGCCCATTCTTTTCTATTAAAATATATATATATATATATATGTGTGTGTGTGTGTGTGTGTGTGTGTGTGTGTGTATGTAAAAAATTTGGGAACAAATTGTTTCAATACAGAAACAAATAAAAAATAGTATAAAAACTATTTTTTTTAATTTAGAGAATATTAAGGCTTAAATCCATATGTGGGAAAAGGATAAAATGTGAGATTTCAGCACATTACAATAGAAGTAAAGTTATCACAAATTTAACTTAGACAATAAATATTTTTCAAGTGCCTACTATGTGCCAGGCACCTTGCTAAGTAATGGGATATAAAGTAAGGTAAAACTAAAATGAAAATAGTCTCTGGGGAAGAAATCAAATCGCAGACTCCTGCAATAGTTTGAATATGAGGTGATGGCAATCTACAGCAGGGTGGGGATGGTGTTGAAAGCAAAAAGGAAGTATATACAAGAGAAATTATTCAGGTCAGAACAATAGACCTTGACAACATATTGGATATAAGGGGTGAGTCACGAATCTATGATGACAGCTAGGTTAAAAGACTAAGAACTAACTGGAAAGTCTTTGATACCCTCAATAGCAATAGAGAAATTAAGGAGAAGATAGGGCTTGGGAGGAAAGAGAATGAGTTCAATCAATGAAAATAAATTACTATAAGTTTAACTATAATATTTATATAGAACTTTCTAGTTTACAAAACTATTATAACAAATTTATAGAAATTTATAGGATATGTAGTACAAAAAGTTCTTTTTTGTATTTTAATTAATTAATTAATTGTATCATTTTTAATTAATTAATTTGGAATATTTTCCCATGGTTACATCATTCATGTTCTTTCCCTCCCCACCCCACCCCATAGCCAACGAGTAATTCCACTGAGTTTTCCAAATGTCATACAAAAAGCTTTAATTCCATTTTATAAATGAGGAAAATTAAGTAGAGAACAGTCAAATAACTAAAATAATTTACTCAGGGTCACCTAGTTAGTAATAAATGGCAAAACCAGGATTCAAACCCAAGACTTCTGACATCAAATCCATTGCCTTTGCCACTATAATATAATAGAAGATAGTTTTCCCGACTCAGCCGAATGGAAGTAATGTTACAATATCAAATTTCTCAGTTTAATTGTATCTATTTTAGCACAATATGGTGTTTTTTACATTAATTTTTATTGTGCTGCATAAAGTACACATATAAGTAATACAAGTATTTTATTGAGAAGCACTTTCCCCCAAACGTTAGATGGGGTAGCTAGTCTCCCAAGAATCATCAGTGAATATAACCAGTGCCTTTTTTTTTAACTTTACAATCCTGTTGCTTGCAGTGATATGTGCTTGTGTGATAATAGATGAAGAAACAAAAGTATTGTTAAGTAATTAGCATTAGCAAAAGTAACGCTAATGAATCTCACACATTTATGCAACCCATTTGGGGAATATAGGCCACCTCTATACTTTTTCACATAATATTTTTTTTTATTCTTCCAGCTCTCAGAATAGTATGATGATTGTTTCATCCAATTTGCTTGGATAAGAAACAGTGTGATTAATGAATCAGTCACCTGAGTTCTTTCAAATTTTCTAAAAATATTGCGTAATATGGAATAATAAGAATAGCTCCCTATGGTTTTCTGAGGAAATTCATCATTTTCCTAACAATATCCTAATTAATGGGACATAGATTCTTATCACAAGCTTTTAACAAAGAAAAGTCCATATATGTTGGAATTCCCAAGGAGTAATTATTTTTCTCTGTATAGATTACAAATCCTCTCAAGTAACTTGTAAGAGAGAGAGAAGAATGTTTATAATGTCTGAGGATATTACAGTTCCAAACAGCCGTGAGGATAGGACTCCTGCTTCTGTTGCCAGCATCTGCTAACTCCAGCTCTCAGGTGTACCATGCATAGCACCTGGGGCTGGCTATAGTGGCTCTAGGCAGCAGCAATCAGCTTTGGAAGGAGATTTTGAAGGCGGAGAATATTGAACAGGGGATAAGCACTTGTCCATTTATTTAGAGCAAACAGAGTTTACTGAAATGCCATTTAAACCCTTCCAAGTACATTTATCAAGCCTTCTGAGCTTCACTACTGTTGTTGCTGACAAACTGTAGCCTGCCAAGGAGAAAATTATGAAGAGGTAGAAAAATATCCTTGTATTTTATTCCCCAAATTTAGGAGTTCAGAGAGAAAAAGTGAAGGCAACAGAAATTTCTGTTGTAATCACAGCAATTCCTTGAATATTCCAATGAACCAACATGGTATCAGGGAAAAGAATCCTGGTTCTGGAGCCAGAGGAACCCTCTATCCAGGGTTCAAATCCCATTTTTCATGATTAATTGTAAAAACATTGCTAAGTCTCTTTGGATGTTGGTTTTGTAATGTGTTTCTGTGTGAGGAAGTTAAACCAAATGGCCTACAGAACCCCTTTGAGTTCTAAATTTACGATATAAAACACAATAATGTAGTAGCAAAAATCATAATCTTGGTCATCTCTAGGTCTCTGATATCACTTCCCCTAGCAAACATATATATTAAAATTTGCTTGATTAGAACTTAGGAGGTCAAATTTGTTGAACTGAATTTCTTCATCTTAAAGGAAGTAAATGCGATCTTGGTAAGATAAATGTAACTTTTACTTTAGGATTTGTAGTTTCAGTGTCTGAAAAAGGACATTCTGTGTTTCAGAAGATGTAGAACTCATGAAATATCTGAATGGGGGAAAAAGGAAACTAAGGAAAGAGATCAAGGAGAATTAAATTCAAATAATTCATTCTTATAAATAAATTTATTTGATTGACAAAAGAGATAATAAAAGAAACTTTCTATGCTTCGAAGTCAAGTCCTTGATTTTACAAATGAGGAAACTGAGTGAGGTAGGTAGCTTTAATTTTTATATAAAAACACAGCTTTATTAAAACATGAAAAGATGGATCTAACCAACATGCTTCACTAACACACATCAACACCTCAAAGGAGCTGTCATCTCATTAACATGGGTAATATCTCCAGTGGTTGAAAAACAAGTTGTGTATTCTTTCCTCCCTCTATCTCTTTGTCTTTATCTCCCTCTGTATGCATATGTGTATAATTTTGTATATCTATCTATCTACATAGAAAGATAGCTGAATAGAAACTATCTATCTAGATAATCTATAAATATAATTACATGGGATGCTCTTTCTTAGTATCTTCATAGGCCTTTTAATGAAGATATATTTACCTTACATAGCTTGGAAGTCCTTGTTAGTGACATTTTAACATAAAATTTATGTATAATCTAAAATATCCCAGATAAGGAAGTCCAAGCAGTAAGGTTATATACCCTTATTTAAGGGCATATGGAGGAATTAGGGAAAGATATCAACTTACAGATATAGAAAGATATAGAAATAAATCATTATCTATCTCTATCCAGACACACACATAAAAAAACACTTCTTAGATATGGTAGAGAATCTATCTCATCATTTGTTTCCATCATCTTTCTTTATCCTATATTTTCTAAAAAAAATGCATTTTATGCCATCTCTTGTGAGACAAGGACATAATAAGCTGCTGCTGACTTACACTTACCATTGTCCTTAGTATGGAGGCAAAGCTATAATGCGATACAGAAAATTACTTTTGAAAGCCTCTCTGATACTGCTTGATATTTTCATCAAGGACATCGCCAACATATCTGTAGATCAGTACCAAAAAGAGTCTATAAAAAAGGAGTAAGTAGACAAGTGGTTCAATAGTTCTTGATATCCATTTCTTTTCATTTTTTATTTTTAGAAAAATTTTCCATGGTTAAATAATTCATGTTTTTACTTTACCTTTCACCCCCTCAATTCCCCCCCCCCCCCCAGCTAACTCGCATTTCCACTGGTTTTAACATGTGTGGTCAGTGAAGACTTATTTACATATTTTTGATAGTTACATGGGTGTGGTCTTTTCGGGTCTACATCCCCAATCATATCCACATCAACCCAAGTGTTCAAGCAATTTTTTTTCTTCTGTGTTTCCACTCCTGTAGTTCTTCCTCAGAATGTGGATAGCGTTCTTTACCATAAATCCCTCAGAATTGTCCTGGGTCATTGCATTGCTGCTAGTCCATTACATTCGATTTTACCACAGTGTATTGGTCTCTGTGTACAATGTTCTTCTGGCTCTGCTCCTTTTATTCTGCATCAATTCCTGGAGGTCTTTCCAGTTCACATGGAATTCCTCCAGTTTATTATTCCTTTGAGCACAATAGTATTCCATCACCAACATATACCACAATTTGTTCAGCCATATCCCAATTGAAGGGCATACCCTTGCTTTCCAGTTTTTTGCCACCACAAAGAGCATAGCTATAAATATTTTTGTACAAGTCTGTTTATCTATGATCTCTTTGGGGTACAATCCCAGCAATGGTATGGCTGGATCAAAGGGCAGGCATTCTTTTATCACTCTTTGGGCATAGTTCCAAATTGCCATCAAGAATGGTTGGATCAGTTCACAACTCTGCCAGAAATGCATTAATGTCCCAATTTTGCCATATCCCCTCCAACATTCATTACTCACCCCTGCAATCATTTTAGCCAATCTGCTAGGTGTGAAGTGGTACCTCAGAGTTGTTTTCATTTGCATTTCTCTAATTATTAGAGATTTAGAACACTTTCTCATGTGCTTATTGATACTTTTGATTTCTTTATCTGAAAATAGCCTATTCATGTCCCTTGCCCATTTATCAATTGGGGAATGGCTTGATTTTTTTATTTTACTCCCTGCCTCTTTTTTCTAGCACATTCTCCAAATATTTAGTATCCTTTCATCTTTAAAATAATTTGTAAATTAATTGTTCATTGCTTTTAAATTTGCACTGCCTCTAGCATGTATCTCTTCAATATCTACTTGATTTGGTTCAGCTGTTTTTCCTAATTTTATTTCCTCAAACGGCTCCTTTTTCTTTCTCACATAACTCTTCAGGTATTGAATCGTTAAAAGTCTGAATACAGTTGTACCAATGATTACAATAATGGAAACTGCACAATACAAAAAAGAGGGCCCATTTGTATCATTTTCTTGATTTTCCCCCTCTTTTCTACTAATGCTCTCAGGATAGCTTGGTTTATTTGGGTCTGAAGCTAAGCCCTTTGGAGACTCATTTTCCCCTCCATGACCCTGCTATTTACAAGGCAATGAGAAACTTATAGTATTCTACTTCATAGAATTTCTGAAATGTTTGTGCTCTAAAGTGGCTTTGGAAAGATTTTTAGTGTTTGTAGGGACTCCTTCCTTGAGCACTTGCAAGGGCAACATGATTTCCCATGCATATATTAAAGTTATATGAAATCATTTGATAGAAGTAACCACAGGGATAATAACTACATTCAATGATTCCCTGAATATTTCATGCAAGCAAGTAAGGCACTAAGCAAGGAGAGATATGGATGACAATTTTATTTCATTTTCTTTTTGGTCACTGTGTCTAGGTCTAAACTTCTGGATCCAGAGAACTCCAAAGCACTATGAAATAGGTTGTACACATGGTTATTTTGTTTGCAAACACATTATTTAAACTTACAAAGAGATATATCAGTTATTTCTACATAGGCTTAAAAGCAATCATCAGTTGCTCCATATGGCTCCTCTTTTACCAGAGTTGTGTCCAAACCTGTATATGCAATGCCAATACCAATAGGGAACTGGAGCCAGAGAACTTTTAGAGATGTGAGTTGTATCTACTTTAATTGGGACTCTAGACCAAGTAACACAGTGGGGGTTTGGAACGAAGCAGAGATTTAACTCAAGTTTAATATATCCCATGTGATATTTATCTCTCAGCATTTTTTCTATCCTTAATTCAATTACCAGTTGCTTTCTGATGTTAAAGTAATATATTTGGGTCTGGGTGAGCTACCATAGCCCCTAGACTACACTTACTTCTATAATATAATACCATGAAGTATATCCTACCCAAATATATTTACAAATATATGAACAAGGTATTAATATTAGAATATTCCTTACAGAAGATAATGTTTCCTAGGTTCTACATTTTATGACTGATTATGCTGATGGCATTGAGTCACATAGTACTACAGGGAGTCCTCTACTACATTGATGGATACTCAGAAAAGATTCATACACCTTTTTGATAGATAAACAATATGTATTGCATAGGTTTTGATAAACAACTCAGTCATAAATATGTATATCTCAGATGCAATACAGAAATACACCTTTTCTTGTGTGAGCTCAACACAAAATCACCCTGAGAAGTATTAATGTCAATTTTTAAATGGTTTTGAGCCAGACATTAGCTCCCACATCAGTCTTTGCCAATCATGCAATCAAAAATAAAAGCAAAATATATGTAAAATTTTTAAAAAATTAATAATGTGATGAATTTATGTCAAGTTTCCCAAAGCCTCATAACAGTTTTACTCTCACCCTGAGAAGTATTAATGTCAATTTTTAAATGGTTTTGAGCCAGACATTAGCTTCCACATCAGTCTTTGTCCAGAGTTCTCACTTGTAATAAATTTTATGTGTACCTCAACACAAGACTTTTCTTTATTTTCATTAACACTATTTAGTTATTAATAATGGCTTCTGGTAATTCTGATAAGCCTAAAAAGTTGTAAAGTGCCTAGGTATGTTTGTATAAGAAATACTTATTAAATGTTAGAGTGAATTATTTTCAAGATCTGCAACTTACACAAAGGATCTTGGAATGTATTGACCACAGAAAACAAGGCTCTACCATACAGTGAAACAGAACAAACCTGAATGAGAAAGTGTGAGTTATAACACATTTGAGAGATTGCACATTACTTTGATTTTCCCTGCCAGCTCTCTGCCACAAAATAGCTACAAATTAAGGAACATCATAATATCAAAGGATTCAAATGAGGAATACAAATGATAATGGAGTTATCTAAGTAAGTATAAATATGTTATAACTAGGTATTCTCTTAATTTACAAGTAAGAAGTATTTTTTAAGATAAAAAAAAAGTATGACCAGACATGGAGATACAGCCATCAAAAGGGATTGATAACAGATGTCCAAGTGTGTCCTGGCAGCCATAGATCAGTCACTACTAGCTATGAATACTAATAATACATTAAAGGTGGCAACAACATTATGAGGTAGATACTATCATTATTGTTATTTATAGATGAAGAAATTGAGACTGAGAAAGGCTAACTGACTTTCCTATGATCACACAGTTAAATAAATATAGAAGGTAGATTTAAAGTTAGGTCTTTACAGTTCCAAGTTTATCACTCTATATCCATTAAAGCACTTAATTTTAATGAAATAATAAAAGATCTACAAAAGACCTCATTTGCTTTATTTTTTTTATTTTTTTAATTTGTATTTAATTAATTTAGAGCATTTTTCCATGGTTACAGGATTTGTGTTCTATCCCTCCCCTCCCTCCAAACCCTCCCATAGCCGACACACAATTCCGCAGGGTTTCACATGTATCATTTATCAAAAACTATTTCCATATTATTGATATTTGCACTAGGGTGATTGTTTAGAGTCAATATCCCCAGTCGTATCCCCATTAACCCGTGTGATCAAGCAGTTGTTTTTCTTCTATGTCTCTACTCCCATAGTTCTTCCTCTGAATGTGAATTGCATTCTTTCTCATAAGTCCCTCAGAATTGTCCAGTATCGTTGCATTGCTGATGGTAGAGAAGTCCATTACATTCGATTGTACCACAGTGTATCTTCTGTGTACAATGTTCTCCTGGTTCTGCTCCTTTCACTCTGCATCAGTTCCTGGAGGTTGTTCCAGTTCACATGTGTTATGAGGAAATTTTGAGGAAAGGTGGGGTATAAGGAAGTTTGAAAGGAGGATGTTGGAGACTTGCTAAGTGGGTAATCTCGGTTGCAGGTAGGCTGGGATTAAAGGAGATTCAGGGTATAATAGGACTGAAGTCAGGAGTATAACACAGAAGGGAAACAGAGATTTTCAGGGAGAAGAGAAATTAAACTAAACAGACAAACACAGCAGGCTTACAGACTTGGACTTAGACTCAAACACAAGCTGAGGGAAATAGACTAGACTGAAATTAACAAACAGGCTTTAGTTAATTTCACAGGAAGGGACTTGTTTTGAAGTAACACCTTCCTTCAAGATGGATGCCCAGCTTCCCTCTAAGTCCAGAGTATGTTGTCTCTTTCCCTCTTCTTCCCTCTTGATAACTAACAGACAAATTACACTAATAGGGCTGTTGAAACACAAAAGGGTTTATTTTGTTTGAAGGATGTTTGTTAGGAAGGTGGATCAAAGGAAAGCCCTATCAGTTGTCTCAGGAACCTCAGGTGGGGGAAGGGAGGTAAAGATGGAGTCTGAGTAAGGACCTGCCTTTAAACTCAGCTTTACAAAGTGCTATTTCTATCTAAAGGGAATAAATGATGACTGACTAACTATAACTAATGCTGTCAATTAAGTAACTCTTCACAAATTTAACTCCTCTATAATTACTCTCCTTATTAACTCCACAGACATATAAGGTAAGGGAGGGAAGGCAGGGATGGTATTAGGAAAGGAAGATATAAAGGGTTTACCTAAAATAATAATTTCTTAAGTAAATATGTCAAAGCTAGGCTAAATTTCAATATTAAAGCTAGGTAATCAAAGCAGCTCGGCTGACTCACAACCTCCCTCCATGGAAGATTGAGCCAACTGCCCTTTCCTCAAGATTCCAAACCCCTAACAGCTTTTGGAACTCAGCCAAAGCTAGAAAAAACTATATCACCCCAATTCTGTACACTACACATGGAATTCCTCCAGCTCGTTATTCCTTTGAGCACAATTGTATTCCATCACCACATCTGCTTTATATAGTCTTTCTCTGAGAGATTTTTAGAGGGATATGGACAGAATGCCATAAGATAAGGAAAACTAAGTATCTCTTGCTTTGTTGAATAAAGTACCCATGTCAAGGAGATCATGGTTTCATGCAATTATAAAATAATTAATTAAACACTAATTGTATGCATCTTAAGAGAAAAACATCACTTGGAAGATCTTGGGGCTCCTTCCACTCAGGATCCACTTGGATAACTCACCTTAGCATGGAGGCTTCCTTGTTGTAGTCATCATGACTTGTTTCAGGCCAGGTTGATACCTGAAGATTAAAAATGGAATGATAAAAGACATTAGTTGTCTGTCTATCAGTAAGAAAGGAGGCTTGTTTAGCCAAAGCACTGAAAGGATGTTTAGAGCAAGAAAAGGATATTCATTGAGGATAATTCAGTTGAGTGAAGTGTCCTCATATTTGTTATATTACTACTCTACTGGTCCTAAGCCTCAGGGAGGAGACTCTGACTCCTTGTGAACAAGCTTTTCTCTTCAGATGACAAAAATATTATATTGACAGCCCGTATAGTAATTTCCTGAGCCTCACTGGTCAAGAGTTAGCATAAATATACTGGGTCAACATTTAAATTTTACTCAATTGATAGTCAAAGGAGATTTACAGAGAATTTGCATGAGAGGAAAAACAGACAATAAAATATTCTCTGCTGACAGAATGCTGTCATGCTAACAATGAATGTTTTGGTGGCATATGTAAGAGTCATTGATATCTTAAAATGATAAAGAAACTGAATTTAGAATTTACAGAGAACTGGGTATATAAAGTGATGAATATATTATATATAGATATGTAAATATAGACAGATATCTACATCTATCTATATCTATATGTAGATGTGGATATATGAAGACACCTAGGTGGTTGGGCATCACACACTCATTAGTTATTTGTTCCTGGGCAAGTCACTTAATTTCTGTTTGCTTTAATCCATTGGAGAAGGAAATGGCAAAGTATTCCACTATCTTTGCCAAGGAAACTCTATGGTATTGTCCAAAGTGTCAGACATGACTGAACAACAGATTTTATGCATACATATGTGCATATATACATATATATTTTATCTAATTCCAATAATATTTACATACATATTTTAAATTACAAGTATGCTATATCAATAAATAAAAGTTCTGGTCAGCGATAAGACATGGGTCAAAGAAATCGAAGGTATTTCACCAAGTGATCACGATGGAGAAGGAAGAAGAGTGGAGCCAGTAATAATCTGTAAAAGAAAAGAGAGGTTGAGAGAATGGTAGTGAGAAAGAGGATGAAGAACAAGATTAGGGTTCTTATTTTCATGAGAAAAGATGAGATAATTGATGATTATTTTCAGAAATAAGGAATTTCAGAGTTCATGAATATAAAAAAGGAGCACATGAATGATGTCAAAGTCAAATGTGAACCATCCATGAAAGTATCCAAGATGGAATACAAGGGTAACGATGGAAATTGAGAAGTCTGGAGAACTAAGAAGTTAGAGTATTTAAAAGGGTATCAATATTTATGTTGAAGTGACTTAACATAGGGGTAGGAGTAGATGCAGAGAGAAAGACTATGAGGCAGGTGCTGAACTCAAAGAGTATAGAATGATAATGTCTCCACAATCAATAAATAATGGCCACCAGCATTTGTAATAGATGATAAATGTGAAAATTATGAACCTCAATGGTCAAGAGGTTGCTATGGTTTGCATAGCATTAGCTGGGGTGTCAGTACCACAGAGACAGGGACTGTGTGAGGTCATAAGTGTATACTAATCATTAAGGAATAAATTCAAGCAGAGCAATCAATTGTTACAGAGGAGTCTGTTAAGAGAAGGAATATTGGAGACTATGTGAAATGAGTTTGGTTGGCATAGGGTCGAAGGAGAGAGAAGATCCTGGAACAAAGACATAGGTTGGGAAGTAGATGGCTAGAACCCGGCCAATTCAGAATTTATCTTGCCTTAAATTTTGTTCTAAATTATTTATAGAAATGAGTAATTCTAGAAGAGACTGTTTGGTTATATTAATAAAGTAACGTTTTTTAAATAAAGAAATGATTAGAAAAGCATTATCATAAAAAATTCTCAGTAAATCTTAGTATTTCAGACTCTAGTCCAGGCACTAATTCAGACCTTTTATTACCCAAGAATCACCACCCACCAGGTGGCAGCTAATACAGGTAGCAGCCATAAGCATTACAGGTGCTCTGTGGGACAAGACCAATCAGAGAAGCCAAAATTGCTGTGGACTAGAAAAAAGGAAATTTAAGGACAACTATTTGAAGATCTATTATAGAGACTCGGGGTTGGAGAGCAGGGAGACAGACTTAATCTATTTCCTACCATTTTACTAGGAAGGACTGGATTTCTACATAGGGTCCTGATAATGAGAAATGAATGGTAAAAAGTGGGTGGGAAAAGGACCACAGTTGTATGACTCCAATAGAACTGTGAAAGGAAAAAGCTTTAGCATTCAAAGTCAGTCCTGAGTCTTGTGATTCTTCCTCATGTAGCCCCTTAATCTAGATATTGACACCATCGCCAACACCACTAAAGCTATGATTTAAATAGTGTTTGAAAATTCTGCTTTACAGCATGAATAGCTTAACTTGCTCTCATAAAGGAGAAAGCAACTGCTAAAGCCAAAATGAAATGACACAAAATGGGATCAATCAGAGAGGTAGGAAAAGAAACATAAGAACATAGTATGACAGATGCTAAGGATAGTAAAGAGGGGTTGCATCAATAAGGATGATAGTCATTAAACTCAAGAAAGACAAGGGCAGGAAAAAAGATCATTGTTTTAAGCAATTAGATTGTCATTTGGTGACCTTGGATGGAACAATTTCAGAAGAATGGGATCTAGAAAGTCAGATTATAAGTATCTGAGTTTTGAATGGAAGCAAGTATTAAGAACCTTTTTCTTAGAGTGGAGAGAAACAAAAGGATTTGAATGAGAATCAGGGCCAAGGACAAAGAGGAGAGGATGGATGAGGAAAGCTATAAAGTAAAAAAGGTCAAATTAAGTTCTCATAAAGTTTACATCTTGTCAGTAAGTGAGCTCCTTTGTAAGAACACATGCTAACTCTGGAAAGAAAAAAAAGTGTGAGTAAGAGGTAGAGAACCATAAGATCCAAGATTTATTGTTATTTTAGTGATGATGATGATGATGATGATGATGATGATGATGTCTCGAGAGGAGGACACATGCACATATAATATCTATATCTATATCTTTGTCTATTCAGAGAGATACTTTCTGACTTGATTTCTTCATTTGTAAATATCTCATGCTTACTACATGATAAAATGACAATTTAATTCTATCCCAGTATAAATTGCCACAGAATTATTTATCCTGAGCTATTTATCTTCTCAAAAGTACATCATATTTTTCCCCAAGAAAAATGCTACCAGGCAATGCTATATTGGTAACAAATAGGACCTTGTTTCAAAGGGAAAATAACAATCACTTTGATTGTGTTGGTTACAAATCATTTCTTTATTGATGAATTTTCCTTAAAAGGCATGATGTCCTTATCCAGAAACAATATGTATGATAACAAATAGAGCACATACCTCTTCCTAGTTCCCTCTCCCTGACTGAAATTCATTAGTTTGGCTGCTTTTTCACTTTTAAAGAGACATTTTAATTTTTGTTATATCTATTTTTTTTCTAAACCTTACTTCCTGAAGTTGAGGTTTGTTGCATTCCTTTTTTAAAAAAATATTATTTATTTTAACTTTTTTTTACATTTTGATTTTTAATTTAAATTTAAACTTAAATTTATCTCTCTACAATTCCTCTCCCCCAACAAAGCAAGTAACATATCAATTATACACATGAAATCATGCAAAATATATTTCCATATTCGTAATATAGAAAAACAAGGAAAAATTTTTAAATGAAAGAAATTATATTTAAATTTGCATTCAGAGATCTCAATTTTCTCTCTGAAAGTGGGCAGTGTTTTTCTTCATAAATCCTTTAAAAAGTGTGTTGGATCATTGTAATGATCAGAATACCTAAGTCTTTCACAGATGGGCATCAGTACAACATTGCTCTTTTTATGCCTTGTGTTCTTCTCAATTCACTTTATCTCTGTTCATTTAGATCTGGCCATTGGCTTCTGAAACCACACCCATCATTTCTTTCAGCCCAGTAGCACTCCATTACATTATATCTCACAATTTGTTCAGCCAATCTCCAGTAGATAAGCATTGCTTCAATTTCCAATTCTTTGCCACCACAAAAAGACGTGGTAGGGGCAGCTGGGTAGCTCAGTGGATTGAGAGCCAGGCCTAGAGACAGGAGGTCCTAGGTTCAAATCCGGCCTCAGACACTTCCCAGCTGTGTGACCCTGGGCAAGTCACTAGACCCCCATTGCCTACCCTTACCAATCTTCCATCTATAAGTC
The DNA here is from genome assembly GCF_016433145.1 of Gracilinanus agilis. Lineage (NCBI taxonomy): Eukaryota > Metazoa > Chordata > Mammalia > Didelphimorphia > Didelphidae > Gracilinanus > Gracilinanus agilis. The sequence continues at coordinate 66,117,497 of NC_058135.1, read as the reverse complement.
AATACACAGAAGTTAAGGGTTTAAAATTAAAAAAAAAAAAGAGGTGGTATAAATATTTTTGTAGATATAGATCTTTTTCACTTTTTTCCATCTCCTTGAGATAGAGACCTATTAATATTATTGCTGAGTCAAAGTGGATGCACGTTGGGCATAGTTCTAAATTGATTTCTAGAATGGTTGAGGAAGTTCACAATTTTACCAACAATGCATTAGTGTCCCAATTTTCCCACATCCCATACAACAACTGTCATTTTGCTTTTCTGTCATATTAGCCATTCTGATAGGTGTGAGATAGTACCTCAATTTTGTTTTAAATTTGCATTTCTAAAATCAACTGTGATTCAGAGTATTTTTTTCAAATGACCATACATAGCTTTCTTTTTTAGAGATAGATTTCTTCTGAAAACTGTCTATTCATATCCTCTGACTATTATCAATTGGGGCATGGTTCTTATTTTCATAAATTAGACCCAATTCCTTATATATTTAAGAAATTTGGACTTTGTCAGAAAAAAATCACATTATAAATTTTTATTTTACTTTATTGTCTATTGTACTTTTTAGCAAAATGTAAGTTCCTTGATTATCTTTTATAATTAGTTCTATTTTTGTTCTTGCTTTGTCTAAAATCATAATTCCTACATTTGCCTTTTTTACTTTGGTTGGAGTATAACATATTCTATTCCAGCCTCTTATTTTTACTTTATGTGTATTTCTTTCTGTTTCAAAAGATATGCTACATTTCTTTCCTCTCATTAAGTTTTCCAGCATTGGTTAAAACCTCATACATTTTATTTCCCCAGTTTTTTACTTACAATGGATTCAATTCCATTGTACCATTTAATATACATATTAGCTTTTATAAAAGTGTTTTTTTCTTAAAAGGTATGAAACACATGTACAAACCTTTTACCCTCAGACTTGAGGACATAATTACCACCTTTGCTATGAGGTCAGAATAGGGATCATGTTCACAATTTAAGTCAGTTCCCCTATGCCAGTGATGACAAACCTATGTCATATATGCCACAGAGCATTCTCTGTGGGCACTCAGCCACCCTTCCTACCCATTTCCATCCCCCCAAGTTTGTTATTAGAAAGGCAGAGGGACCTGGATGGAGCTGCTCCCCTCCCTCTCTCCATTATGCCTGATGACATTTTTTCACATCCCCTGCCCCTCTGCCCAGAAGCCCAATGGGAGCACTCATGGGTAAGGTGGGTGACTCACAGGCAGCAGAGCTGGAAGGGAGCAGAGTGCTTGAGTCACTCCTTTCCCCTTCTCTACACTTGCTAAGGACATTCCTTACTTCACCCACCCCTCCCATCAGCAGTCCACTTTCTCCTTCCCCTGTGTCAGGTAATGGGGATGCAGGATCTGCCTAGCACTCGGGGGGCAGGGAATAAGGGCATGGAACATAGTCCTTGGGGACAGGGCATGCCATGAGGTCTCCAAAAGGTTCACCATCACTAACCCTATGCCATTGATACCAGTTCCAAGAACATAGACATATTGAAATTGTGTTCCAGGGCTCTGGCTTCTCAGGTCTGCTGTACCAGGCTGGATACAAAAATCTAGCCAAAAATCTTGGGCTCCAAGATCTATATGGTTCAAGCTCCAGATAAAAAACTCTAGAATTTAAAAGGACCAAGCAAAAAATAAAAATAGACCAAATCCCCAAGCCTGTTTCTAAGGGTCACAGAACCTAAAGTATGGGATAAGGGGCCCTTAGATACTTCCCCATTATAAGATTTAAATTAATATACAGTAACTCCGAGTATTATATTTTATAAGATTTATTGATAATCACTTGAAGTAGAACTAAGAGAACAAAAGAAAAAGCCTAAATAAATAGCACATAAACAAATTCTAATTATACACTATCTACTTTTTGTTGTCCATGCAACTTGTGAGTTGAACAAGTCCTTCACCTCTATCAAGAGTAGTTTTAAAGATGTAGAAAGTTCAAGCTTTGCAGCCAATGGAAAAGGAAAGAAAGAGGTTCTTTCCAATTACAAGAGAGAACATACATCCCTGTAGTCTTCTATGTGGGTGCCTCCATTTTATGTGATTTGTCTCCCCAGAACTCTCTGTTTCAGCTTCCCATCTTTGTTCTCATGTTATATCCTTACATTTTTGGAGATAAGGTTGTGAGTGTAGCTCCACTCTCTCGCTTTTCCTGGGAACATGGCTGATGGAAGTGGGGTTAGTGCCAGGTAGGAGAATTTTATTCACATGTTATTTACTTAGGCTTTTACTTTTTTGTTCACTGAGCTTTTATTACACATTTGGGGTAAAACATCTGTATGTAGAAAATTGTAATTCTAGACCTCTAAATTAAGAAGTGACACTTTATCTACAAAACCATGAACATTTTTTAAATTATCTACTGTATTTGGCATTATGATGATGAAGATGCCTTGCTAGCATTTATATAACACTTTAAAATTTTCAAAGTGCTTCTTAGATGTTAACTAATTTTATCCTCCCAACAATCTTGTAAAGTAGCCCTTTAAACACCTGAAGAGAGATGTCTTCAACTGGTCATTTAATGATCTGTTTTCTTTCTTTTTGGGGGCGAGGAGGAAAGCAAAAACTTTATTGAAAGAAAAGTACAGTGAAATTACTCAAAAGCTTGAAAGAATCTTGAGGGAATTAGACACCTCCCTTCAAGCATAGGACCAAGTGCAGGGTGAATTTTTTCTGGATGTTGTAGTCAGATCTTCCAGCTGCTTCCTAGAAAAATCAATCTCTGCTGGTCTGGAGGAATGCCTTCCTTGTCTTGGATTTTAGCCTTGACATTCTCAATGGTATTGCTGGGCTCCACTTCAAGGGTGGAGTCTTGCCAATCAAGGTCTTCACAAAGATCTGCATTGTCAAGAGGTGGCAGTGGCGATGGCGACACACACCGAACAATATAGTCAATTCTGGTCCTCAGTGAATCTCTAATGATCTGTTTCAAGTATCTTTGCTATGCTGGTTTCATTTTTTGAATACACCCTGATATGTCAATATTTCCCTAAAATGTGGTGCTTAGGTTGGACACAAAGGCTCAAATATGTTCTGACCAGAGAAGACCAGAGTGGAGTCCATTGTTTTGGAAACTATAATTCTATTACCCTACAATCACAATATGTTTTTGGCTACCATGTTATAGTATTGACTTTCATTGATTTTTTATTGTGCTAACATCTCAGTAAATAATCAGTGTTCATTTTCTTACTTGTAGGTTTGGGGATTGAGTTTTATAACACATAGATTCATAGTGGACAGTAGAAATAATCTCTCTTTCTATAGGAAGAAAAAAAGAAGGTGTTTCTTTACTCTTCAGCTGTGAAAAAGGTGGAGGGGAGGGTGGAAACTTATCTCATAAAGAAATAAAGATCAGAGTAAGACAAAATTGTTCAATAGACAAAAATTTGTCTTCTGAGTCTCAACTTTCTAACTCTTTAGAAACTCTCAGTAATAATTATTTATTATAAATATAATTTTATAGGGTAAATAATGCTCTCATGGGTTTCTATCTGCTAAAATCTGTTTTGGAGAAAGGATACAGAAACTCATTAATACTAGGTAAAATGATTGTTAACACTGTTTTAGTTTTTTTTTTTTTTTTCTTGTCAAGGGCCAGGACAGAATTCTTCCTTTATTCCCTATCGAAACCCTTCCCTCTAGATTACTATTCTATCTTTGGTGGACTAATAAATCACACTAGGTAGGGAAAAAGGCAAACAGAAGGAAAAAGGATAAAGAGTTTACATCAATAATGATAGGTGAGGCGACTAGGTGGCTTAGTGGATTGAGAATAAGGGAAGGTTCTGAGTTCAAATATGGTCTCAGACACTTCCTAGCTGTATAATCCCAACTGACTTGCCTTTAATACTCATCTGCTTTGGAACCACTGCATGGTAGTGATTCTAAGATGGAAGGTAAGAATTTTAAAAATGATATGCCAGGAATTTAAAAGACTAGACCACAAAAATAACCAAAGTTATTTTTTAATTTATTTTTTCTTTTACAATAATAGGGATAGTATGTATAAAGGTAGTATATAAATAGAGTAGGCTTTAGAATGAGGAAGTTCTTCCTGCCTCTAATCCATATTGGCTGTGTGACTTAATCCTGGGAAAGTAAATTAACTTCTCATTGGTCCTGATTTATATATCTACTATAAATGGCAAAGTGGTCATGAACAAACTTATAGAAAGAGTTTCCTTACTGGGGATTCCCAAACAATGAAATCACAGATCTGACTAAAAATAACAATAAAACAAATAGAGATTATCATTATAATACTTCAAAAAGGTTATTAGGAGACAGTAGGAAGATGGACAAAGAAAAGTCAGCCTCTCAAGGGACTAGAAATAACAACAAAGGGCAGTTTATAGCCAGAGATAAGGAAGAAAAAATGGCCCATAAAGGATGTTTACATTAAAGTTCCATTTTTCCGCTCCTGTTTCCCTTTTCTGATCAATGCAGTGATGAGAAACTCAAAACTTCAGTCAGACTTGTTTTCTGGTTTAGATTTTCTTTTTTCTGCTACTCCTTGTATAGTGAGGCATTTTATTGAATGTCTAGAGCAGTAGTGTAGGAAAGTGTTATAAAAATGAAGGAAATTAAACTAAACACACTGGGTAGGAATGGTATATGCCAATTCCTGGTCGTCATTGCTGGCCCTTCCAGATGTGTAGATTAAGGGGAAAGGAAAAAAGGAAAGAAAAGCCTTTTACTGGTGTCTAAAAATACATAATTGGCCTCACTGACTGCGGTGCTGGGAAGGTATTTTCAGAAGTACAGCCTGAAGAGAAAAATACTAGTAGAAATGTAATTTGAATTTGTCTGGCAAATCTATTTTCCATTATTTCTATTTTGACTATTTATCTGAATATCACCCTTTACTTGAACAGATTATTAACCCTCTCAATATATATTGGGCTTGAAGTACTAAGATCGTCGTCCAAACCTCCCCTTCTTAGCCTACATTGGTCTGGCAATTGTTTTACATTAAAAAGAGAAAGCCATATTGTAGCTGATATGCAGCAGTACATTTTCCTTTTGGCTAGAGACTGAATGGAAATTTGGGAATAAGGATAGAGTCTAATATATTAAAATGTATTTTCTTTCTGCTAAAGTTGCCTGAAGCTTTGGCCCCTTCTGTTTCACACTCTCTAACAACATGCTGCCAATCCTGGTCACTCTGTCTTTGGTGAATTTAATGTTGTCCTTAGTTAAAAAAATTGTTGGTGCATAATTATTTCTGACTTTGTTCTCATCTTCTTTTTAGTTTGCCTAAAAAGGGTGTAGGGGATGGTTCATGGAAGACAAGCACCTTTGATATGGGGGCTTTCTGAACCCTTTTCAAGGCATCATCCACTGTATTTTGGGCCATCTCCAGTTATCCTGACACTTATCGTGCCACCAGACTGTGATGACTTTGGAAGAAAGAATAAATCTGATGTCTTTGAACAAGTCTGCCTCACTTAAAATCAATTCATATAAAAGTCAAGACATCACCCCATGATACCACTGGTCCTTTTCAGAATAAAGGACAAACAATATAGTTTGATGCCTGTCATCACTTCAAAGTTAAAAAAATGTATATATCTCAGTCATCTTTAAGAGAAAATTTCATTGTGATTTTATATGAGTTTGAAATAGTCTTGGCTTTCTCCCCCCAGGAATAGTGATGATAATGATGATGATGGTGGTGGTGGTGGTTGTGATGGTATCTCAGTAATGAGCTACACATTACAAAATGTTTTATAATTTGTATTTTTTTCACTAGAGCCTCAAAATAATCCTTTAGGGTAGAAAGTAATGAAATACTCAAGCATTCTAATTGGTGGCAGGAAAGTGGAGATCATAAGCATTTATTTACTTATAAATGCCTACTATGTGCCACATACTGTGCTAAGCACTTATCAAATATTATCTCATTTGATCATCACAACAATACTGCCAGGTATTTTTATTATCCTCATTTTCTAGTTGAGGAAATTGAAGCAAATAGAGGCTAATGATTAATCCATAGTCACACAGCTAATAAATATATGAGGCCAGATTTAATCTCAGACCTTCCTAATTCCAGGTCCATTGCTTTATCCGTTAAATTATCTGGCTGTCTCTGGGTTCTGTGATCTCATAAAATTGTGTTTGCTCCAATAAAAGAACTCATAACTCATCTATATTTGGCACATCCTGTGTAACTCTTAAATATGTCTTCCCATAAGGTCATCACAAAAAATCTATCCAGCAATATGGAAGCCATCCTTGCTTTTGTCTCACATCACAGGGAAAACTTGAGCTATTTTCCTGTTATCTCTATCTGCTTGTTTCATGGATGTAGGCACTGAACTTGGAATTATGAAGTTTAGTATTCAAATTCTGCCTTAGATACTTAATAACTGTATGATCATAAACAAACCACATAACTTAACTCCTCTGTATTTTTAATTTCCCTAGCTCAAAAATGGCAATTTTCGGAAAGTGTGGGAAGAATAAGAATCAGTGGATTGCTCCAAGACTAAGAAGCTGTCATCCTAAATGTCTTTCAAGATTTTATTTTATATTTTCCACTTGATCAAATATTAGCACTAAGGACCCAAGTAAGGTAGGATTGAATTTTTACACATGGCTCCAATTTCCAGATCCTCTGCTTAGACAGAACTAATGCGTAAAGTACTCAAAAGTCAAGACCTCAGAAGGATTACCAATGCAAATAAAATATAAGAAGCATTTTAGTCACTTTCTCATCCCTTGTAGTATTTTTAGAGTCCCCTTAAGTCTTTATACTCCCCACATATTGCTGGAGCCCCAGAACATAGAGCTTCTATTACCAAGACAAACTCTACTCACTCCACAGAGGCATACAATGGCACATCTTTAAGTTTCTTTATAGGCTCACAGAGAACAGCCTAGAATTCTTACTAGGAGAATTGGATGGTCTCTTCTGTCTATTTAGTTCTAAATAGTAAAGACTTCAAAATGCAGGTTAAATATGAGATCTTTAGCAAAGAAGAATGAATCAATAAAAGAAAAGAATACAACGAACTCTTTTGGAAAGAAAAATAATACATCCATCTTTTAAAGCTGTTTCCATTTTGACCTGTTCTCTTTGGAATGGAATAGCTTTGGTTTACAGAGCACCTATTTTGAATGTTTACAAATTAAGTTAGAAGCAGACAATGAAGCAATTCAGCAGGCAAAGGGAAGAGCACTGTTAAACATCCAAGGACAGCACACACACACACACACACACACACACACACACACACACACACACACACACACACACACATACAGAACTTAGGTTGAGAGAGTTTTCTTTGCAGGGAGAGAGATAATGTTATCTAGGACACGAGGGAGAACTAGTGATTTTCAGAAGTGCCATTGCATCTTTCATTAGGCAATGGAGTAAATGGGAGCTCTGAGCCTGAGGGCCAAGGATTCCAAGTTTCACTTCAACTATGTACTGTATTTCTGAATATATAAGAAAAAATAAAATTTCTTCAAGCATTAACCATGGAAGTTCACCAGTTCTCTTTACCTTGAGAAAGAATGAAAAGTGGAAGCTGTCTCTTAGGGGCATATAGACTTTCAAAAGTGTCTTCAATTCCCAGGTTGTAGCTTTTCCTAAATCCCAATGCCTTGGTCATAACTCAGCCCTCTGACCCGCACTTTAGCCTATGGGAGAGTTCCTACTGGTGTGACCCTATTTACCCTAATGTTTTTTATTAGAATTTCCTTCTCCATTAGCAATTTAATTAATTCTCCATTAACAATTTAAATTTTTAAGCAATTTTATTTTATCAATTACATGTAACAACAATTTTCTACATAGGTTTTCTGAAGTTTATATGATCCAAATTGTCTCCCTCCCCTCTTCTGAGAGCTGGTGAGCAATTTGATCACCACATGCAGTACCATGCAAAATATATTTCCATATCATTCATTTCTGCAAGAGAGTACTCGTACAAAATCAAAACTCCCAAACAAAAATTTAAGTAAAGCAAGGTGAAAAATTGTTTGCTTTCATCTACATTAGTATACCAACACTTTTTTTCACTGGAGGTGAATATCATTCTTTGTCCTAAGTCCCTCAGAATTGTCCTATATCATTTTAATCCTGAGAATAGGCAAGTTTTTCATAGTTAATCTTTGTACAATATTGCAATTACTGTGTATAATGTTCTCCTGGTTTTGCTTATTTAACTCTACATCAGTTCATGTAGGTCTTTCCAACTCTTTCTGAAATCTATGTCATCACGTAACTGTCTATGTCATTGTGCAATGACAGGAAGCCAGTGGGCTCATGGGAAATGTAGTTCAAGGACCCCAAAATTTCCAATAACACAGTCAACAGGACTATTGTGAAAATCAAATGCAAATCACTTTGCAAATTCAGAAGCATTGTATAAATTCCAGTTATTCTGAGTATTTTTATTAAGCTCATATCCCCATTCCATCCTGACCTTTCTACTGCCCTTTTGCTGACCCCAAGTAATATTTATAGAACAATACAAAGGTATGTATGGTAAGGTTTCAAAATGAACTTTTGGGGGGGAAGTGTATACATACACAAACACATATGCAAATTTATCATATATATCAAAGAAGTTTAATCTTCATTGTTAATACTTTCTTAACTCTAAACAATCATCAAAACAATAAATCAAGTCCTGCTTTTTAGATTATTGATTTCTGAAGTATAAATGCTCATTCTGAAATTTTAACTATGGACTTTCAGAGGCTTGTTAGAACTGATGTCAGCACACCCCTGACTATGCCATATTTAATTCCATCTCACCCAGCTATAACCCTGGCATCCTCTTAAACTATCTTTCTGTATCACTCAAGACTATTACCTCACTTCTTTACCATTTAAGCTTCATCATATAGCTTACTGAAACTTTTTTAACCAATCTCAGCAATGATCTATTAATTTGCTGAATTTGATTGCCTTTTCCTCATTCATGTTCCTTGACGCATTTTTTTTTTACTATAGATTATCAGTCGCTCTTGTATAATCTCTTTTTCCTTGACTTCAAAAAAATTTACTTTCCCTTGGTTTTCCATTTGATTGTCTGACTTCTTCCAAATTTACTTTTTCAGTGCATTATGAATCTTGTTCCCTCAAAATGTAAATACTCCCATTCAAGACTCTGTTCTTGACCTTTTGGTCTAATTTCCATACTTTCTCCTTTCATCATCTCATCAGCTCCCTCCAGTTAAAATATAAGTTCTCTATAAGTTACTAAAAAAATTTGCCTATATAGCCCCATCATTAATCTAATCTTACATTTGCAGTCATTTGTTGAACATCTTCTGGATGGTTCCCTGAACCTCAAACTCATGTGCAAGGTAAAATTTACTACTTCCTTCTTAAACTTCCCTCTTTTCCTAACTCCTTCATTTATGCTGATAATATCACTTCCTTTCTAGTCATCCAAGTTTGCATCTTCAGAAATATCTTTGATAAACTATTCTCCTTTATCCCTTATATCAAATCAATTGCCAAATCTGATAGATTATGTCCTCCCCAGCATTCATTGCTCATGTCCCCTTCTTTCTAATCACAAGGTTACCATTTTTTTTTTCAGGTTCTCATTACCACTCACCTGAAATATGCTCATTGTCCTCTTTTCTATTTCTCTAAACCTAACCTTCCTCTTTCACAAAGCAGTCAAAATCATTTCCCTAAGCATAGATCTCCTTGTTTAAAGACTTTCTATGTATAACTATATTGAAAAAGGATATTAACAATTAGATTTCAAAAGAAGAAAAAGAAACTATAAAAACATACTAAACTATATCCTTTCTCACTAATAATAAGAGAAATGCAATTTAAAATAATGCTTTAGGTTTTACTTCACATTAGAAAATTTATGAAGATGATAAAAGTCAGAAATAATTATTGTTAGAGTTGCTGTCAGAAGACAGGTACATTAACTTACTCTTGGTGGAAATGTGAATTGGCCCAACTATTATAGAAATCATTTTGGAATTATATGAGAAAAATAATGAAAATGTTGTTACTTTTTAATCTAGAAATTTTCTTTCATCTTCTTTATGTTCTAACGAAAACAAACTACTAGCTCTTTCCTTAGATGCACCATTCTGCTTTCTGAAATTTGTGTTTTTTAATTTAAAAAAATAACAAAAATTAGGAAGAACTTCTTATACAAATACTCCACTTATCCACAAAGAAGACAGTCCAGAATATCAAGAGAGTCTATGGCACATAACTAAGTAAATTGATTTCAGGCAAGTAAAGATTACAATACAAGATGAAATCTCTTCTTTCATCATGGAAAAGTGTGGTAAAAATATATCATATGGTAGATATGAGTTTGGGATCACATGGGAGAGATAAAAAGTCCTCTATCATATAATGTTTCCCTTAGCTTTCAGTCAGGGATGAGAAGATGCTTGGCATTCCATCTCTTTTCCTTTAGCTTCTATGTTATCACAGTAAGACTGCTTGTACCCTTTCCTCATCTTTATCTTCTTCCAATTCAGCTTTACATTCACTTCTTCCTCTATTTGGCTCTTCCAAGTGTGAGTATGCCCAGTTAATTCCCCATATCCTGGTTAAAGCCTTGGTTCAAGTGTGAGTATGTCCAGTTAATTCCCCATATCCTGGTTAAAGCCTTGGTTAAAGATAGGCTCCATTTCCTCCCTTTTCCCCCTGATTTTTTAGCTGTTGGCATTCATTTACTGTGTAAATATTAAAGTTTAGCCTATCCCACTTTAGTATTCCCAATTAACTGTCATCTTAGGAAAGTACTATGTCAAAAAATGGATCTCCTCTGTGGGTGTTCCTTTGAACCTTTCAGAACTGACTTGGTTAAAAAAAGACATAAAGAACATTATGAGCTGTAAAATAGGTAACTTTGACTATACTAAATTAAAAAAAAATTTTATACAAACAAAACCAGTTTAACTAAGATCACAAAGGAAACAACAAACTTTGGGGAAATTCTAGTAAATATCTCTGACAAAGGTCTCATTTCTCAAATATGTATATATAGGTGTATGTATATATATATATATATATATATATATGTGTGTGTGTATATGTTTGTGTGTGTGTCTGTATGTATATATATATAATACACATATAATACACATATATGTGTGTATTTGTGTGTACATATATAAAAGACTACAAAGCATTCCCCAAATGACACATGGTCAAAGGATATGGACAAGTGTTTCTTAGATGAAAAAACCAAAACTATCTTTAGTCATAAGAAAAAAAAGTTTCAGAGCACTATTAGAGAAATGCAAATTTAAAAACTCTGAGATAACATTTCACTCCTAAAAGACTGACTGATATGACAAAAACAGAGAATGATCATTGTTGGTGGGAATATGGAAAATTTGGAATACTAATACACTCTTGTTGGAACTTTAAACAACACAATCCCAATGGAGAACAATTTGGAAATATGTGCAAACGGCCATCCTTGACCCAATGATACCATTACTAAGTCTATATACTAAAGAGTTCAAAGTCAGAGGAAAAGAGTCTACTTGTATAAAAATATCTATAGCAGTCCTTTTTGTGGTGGCAAAGAACTAGAAATTGAAGGGATGTCCATCAATTGGGGAATGGCTGAACAAGTTGTGGTGTATGATTGTATTGGAATTCCTTTGCACTATAAGAAATAACCAACAAGATGTGCACAAAAATAAATAAATAAGTAAATGTGAAAAGATTTTATGACATGATGCAAAGTAAAAACATTGAACACAGTGACAGCAATAAAGTAAGTACAATGATCATTGGAAAATGGCTTTATTATTATGAGTAATGCAAAGATCTGGGACAATAAAGGCTACGAACTAATATAGAAGGAATTGATAAAGTTTGAATGCAGATTGAAGCATATCATTTTTTACTTTAATTCCTCCATGAATTTTTCTCTAATGTAAGTGATATGTATCTTCTTTTACAACATGTTGATCATGGAAATATGTATTATATAATACCATATGTATATTCTATATTACATTACTTCCTCTCTTGGGGAGGGATGATCAATGAAAGGAGGGAGAGAACATGGATTGTCCAATGTCAGGAAATAATTATTAAAAATAATCCTGGTATGTAATATGGAAAAATAAAATTTTAAAAATTATTTTATATATTATATTAAATATTAATAAAATTTAAAATAAAAAGACTGATATTTATTAGTAAATGGAGAATTCATTTGGATTCTCAGTGCAGACCTAGTCACAATTAGAAGCCAGAATTACATCTCAAGGGACTCCAATTTGGTAATCTCTTGATTGAACTATTTTAGTCCTGGTTCTGCAACTAAACTCTTGCTCAATTATTAGTAAGGCATTAAATTAGTAAATTCCCCTCTGTATTAATTGCTTAGAAAGACCCTTCAAAGCTAGCATTCTGAGGCTCTTTTAATTACTGAAGTTGCTCCTTTACTTAGGACTATTTAGACATAGGTTTAATGTCATATAGATAATTATCTTGCGTAGAAAATTACCTCATCATTGCACTAGTTTAAAAGCTTACCATGATCTCTTTACTCCTGGGTTAGAATGAGCGGTTCAATCCTCTCTAGGTCTGCACTCAGAATCACAGGAGAAAAAAAATCAAAGCCCTGAAATTTTAGTTAATGATCTGCCCATTCCTTTTGCCTAAGTGAGGAGATGGGAGGGGAATGGAAGACAGACTTGACCCAGAAGGTATGTTACATTCGGAAAGTGAAAATTAGCTATCAGGAAACTTATTCTCTTTTTGTTGATAGCTCTTAATTTCTGTCTCTGTGGAACAGAGCTCTCAAACTAGCCAGAGCATAGTTTAAAGGCCTCTTTGTTTAAAAAAAAAAAGAAAAAAGAAAAAAAAAAAGGAGTGGGGAGGGGGATGAATAAGGCAAAGAAAATTACTCCAACCAAACTTAGTCTTCTCCGGAGATCTAATCTCTGCCTTATTCACTGCAGCAGCTCATTCCTGCACAAACTTGGGTTTGAAGCACTCTTGTTGAAAACCTACATAAATTAATTATGAGCATTTGCATCTTGTTATTCATTGCAAGCTCAACTTTGCTCTCAACCACCACTACAGCTACAGTTGTTTGTTTGTTTTTTTTCCTTGTCACAATTCAGGTCTTGTAACAGGCAATGCCTCCCACAACTCTCTCTGGGATCCTTCCAGCATCGCCAAATGCCATGGTGATGATAACCTCTCAATTAACTTAGCTCAGTGGTGGAAAAAAAATCTTTCTCCATTCTGGCACATTAGTTCTTTTAGAGAAATGGGCCATATATCCCTGGCTGTAGTCCTTTAGTAAGAGACAATATTGTACATATTATTTCAGCACTTCAAGGATCCAATCTTTCATCAGTTTCAATATATCCACTTAGCAAATCAAAACCCTCGATTTTTCTGTTGTTGTTGTTGTTTTATGAATTATAATAACTTGCACAATTCATCACCTCAAGAGACATTCCAAGTCCAGGCTCTGTGACTATACACAGGGTATCTCCAAGAGTAGAATTCATTCTCTTCATTTCTACTCCATGAAATGAATCCCTCTTCTTCAAAACACAGTTCAGCTATTATCTTCTAGACAAATACTTGACTGATACCTATTCTGCCATCAGACCCTACTGTATTTCCTAACTATATTATATTTAATTACTTTGTGTTTTCTTACATTTATTCATATTGCCCTGCTAGATTGTAAGCTTCTTCAGAAGAAGAATTGTTTCATTTTTAAAAATTATTTGTATTTCTAGTGGCTAGCACAGTGCCTGCCATATCATAAGTATTTAAAAAATGTTGATCGATTTTTCGATCACACAGAAGTCAACCTGTTGGTAGTGATACTCTCCATAGCCTAGTCCTTGTCTCAACTTATCAGTGGGTCCACAGATAAAGTCTTTCTAGCTTGGTAGAAGATGTTAAAGCTTATATTTCATTGGCATAGCATATCTAGATATATCTGTCTCTCTCCAAAGAAGATAGTGATTTTTTCCTTGAGGGGAGCAGAAGGGCTGTTTCTTTTGATCTTTGATACTCTAAGTCACCAGTTGTATAACACGTTGGCAAGGGTGTCAGAGATGTTAAATTTTTCACACCCTAAGACTGTACTGCAAATAATAGCTTTCATTAAGCAAGAACATAATCTTCTAATTTTGTTGGTTGACAAAATCCATGCTCTCTTTTCTATTATAATAAACAATCCTTATTGTTAAATCAATATTTTTCTGACATTTTTAATCAATTTCTGGTAGCTCACAGAGTCAACTTTAATCATTTTCATTTCACTATCTTTCAATATTTTCCTCTTTGTCTTTTCCAAGCATTTGCATTGTAAGGATAAAAAAGAATTAAACTATCTTTCAAATTTCTCATTCCTTTGGCCCTAACTTTTGAATGTGCTGGCTATACTTTTTAGTTCAGATAAGTAAGATGTAAAAATTTAAAAAACAGATCATGACATGCTTAATCATATTTCTCAAAATTTACTTTTGGGCTTTCAAGATTTTAGGTAATATTTTTATTAGGAAAACACAGAAATATATCTTCTCCTGGGGCAAATTTCTCTTTTTCAGTATTTTTTTCTTCTCAAATTCTACATATACATCCATTGCCCTTTGAGGGAGATTTAGTCAAATAAGTTCAACATATTTGACTCTTGGTCATATTGACATATCAGCCTTAAGTGGAAATAGACAACACATACATGGCTATTTTTGTTTATTTTTTTAATATTTTGAAATGTACACAATTTTTTTTAAACCTTTACCTTCCATCTTGGAGTCAATACTGTGTATTGGCTCCAAGGCAGAAGAGTGGTAAGGGCTAGGCAATGGGGGTTAAGTGACTTGCCCAGGGTCACACAGCTAGGAAGTGTCTAAGGCCAGATTTGAATCTAGGACCTCCCATCTCTAGGTCTGACTCTCAGTCCACTGAGCTATATCCAGCTGCCCCCTACACAGCTATTTTTAAAAGACTGAATATTCCTGGAATTGTCTTGAGTTTCACAAAAAGTTCAGTTCCTTGAGGTAACTATATTTTATCTTCCTTAACTTATTTGAATTATCTTGGCTTTGAACCTCTGCCCCACATTTTATACTTAATTCTTAGATTTTCCACCATATTTATTTTTGTGTTGGCTTTTTGTTTTTTTTCTTTCAAATTCAGACATTCACACACACACACACACACACACACACACACACATATCTCAGTCCCAAGTTAGGATTTCTCTTTGCTCTTTCAGGTACTCCTTCCTCCTCCCCTCAATATACAAAGAGATTGCAGAATTTCCTGATTATTAGCCCATCAGTTTTATTCCCTATTTAGTTCTCAGCTCTGCCTTTCTCTTGTGAAGCTCATGTCTTCAATAGGCAAGTAATAAAAAACTTTACCTATTTCCCCAAATGCTTCAATTTTTCGCCTAAGTCCCTGTGATTTTTAGAAGCACTTTTTAGATTCCTTCTGGCAGTACCATCTGCACCATATGAATCACCAGAAGCAAGAATCATCTGGTCTGACAATTCTGCAAATGTTCTTTGCCACATTTTAGCTATATAACCTAGAAATAAAGGAGACTTATCTATTATTGTTATCAAGTGAATAGATAGCTTTCTCATTCAGTACCCTTCAGCAAGGGAATACTTGTTTCCTTCTTCATCCTCTCTTCTTCTAGCCATTAGTGTATGATTTCTCACTTGGCAATACCTTTTGTTCTACAAACATCCCATAAACTCTGTATATATTTATATATACAAAGTTTTTTGTCTGTTGATTTCCCCATTATGATGTAAGCTCCTTGAGGGCAGGGACTTTGTAATATTTATTTGTTTCTTACTCTTTCTTTCTTTTGTTTTTTTTGTTTTGTTTTCCCCTCCATATATATATATAGTGATAGATAGAGCTATATTATATTAGATAGTTATAAATATATTGTGTTTTATGTATATACATATACATAAAACACATAAAATATTAAACATTTACCTTTACTTCAAACTATACCTTTCTCTCTCACCATGATTAATAGTGAGTATTAGGAAAAAAAACATTATTTATGTTCATGTTGACAGTACATGTCCTAAATATTGGACTGATAGAAAAATGATTAAACCATTATGGCCTTTGTACAAGGATGACATGAATTCGTGAACCATGCCATATTTTATGGTCTTGATTTACAAACCATGGAGATAAAATTTCCAAACTATGGAAACAAAATTGGATTACAGTTTCCCTAATTAATATTTCACTTCACACCATCAGATTGATAAAAGTTGCAAATGAAAATGCAAATGCTGGAGAGGCTGTGGGAAAATAGGTACATTAATCCACTTTTTGGGGAGCTGTGAACCATTCTAGAAAGCAACTGGAAATGACAACCCAAACATTATTAAACTGTGCATACCTTTCAATCTAGTGATATCAAGACTGTATATATACAGCCAAAAATAAAATAAAGGAAAATGACTTATAAATGCAAAGAAAAATATTACAAGAAGTTATTTTGCTATGACAAAAAATTTCAAACTGATACATTGCCT
This sequence comes from Gracilinanus agilis, assembly GCF_016433145.1. NCBI lineage: Eukaryota > Metazoa > Chordata > Mammalia > Didelphimorphia > Didelphidae > Gracilinanus > Gracilinanus agilis. The sequence continues at coordinate 66,100,945 of NC_058135.1, read as the reverse complement.
AAGAAATGGAGAATGACTGAACAAATTGTGGAAGTGATGGGATATAATTGTCATAAATGAAATGATTAAGGAGATGGTTTCAGATAAACCTGGTAATATTTTTGGAAATGATGCAGAGTGAAGTGAGCAGAAGCAGGAAAAAATCTATGCAATAGCAATTCCATCATAAAGACAAACAATATTGAAAGATTTTTTAGTGCTCATCAATACAATGATCAATCATATTTCAAAAGAATGCATAATGAAAGCTGTTACCCACCTTCTGTCAGAGAAGAGATAGATTCTGAACACAAACTAAAATACAAATTTTTGGACGTGGACATTGGGGGAATTTGTTTACCTTGACTTCTAAAAGAAAAAATGAACCGTTCAAGATTTCCTTGATTTACGGAGTCCTCCTATATATAGAGTACTGGAAAGCATTTGCAACTAAGAAATGTTCCTAGGAGTTGAATCACTAGGCATGTGTGTTGGGATTAATATATATATGCCTTCAATTCTCCCCCTCCCCATAAAAGGATAGCTACAGGCACTAAGGAAGTAATATACATGTCCATGGCCAGGTGGAAGTGGCTTAAAGATATGCTTAATGAGCCCTGATGTTGGCCAAATTGACAAATCAGTACAGTTCTAGAGAGGGAACATAAACTGTTTCATCAAAAAGACTGAAGCTTTATGGGTTCAGATTAAGTCAGAAAAATAGTCAGTTCCCTTGCACACAAGACATTTCATCCTCCTTATATTGTTTTAGATTTCTCTTCATCTCTATCTCTGGCTCATGGTATTTCCACTCTTCTCAGCCCTTGGACCGTAGCATTTTGCAGCCAACCTGCCTTGAAAACATCTAGCCTTTGAATTTCATTTTTCCATATTCCATCTCAGACCTCAGGTACCAACCCTTGCCCCTTGTTATTCCCTTTATAATTACAAAATAGCATATGGGGTGATGTCTTATACTATATTATTATTCAAATGATAATTGCCTACAGATGGCATAAAAGTATCTCCATTCCTGAACCTTCTCTTTCAAGATTAAGAAATAATACTCTGATAGATTATACAGCTCATAGAAAACACAGGGATAAGATTAGGGGTCATCTTCCATCTAAGAACTTCCCTCATTCCCCAAAATCCCATCCTCTTATATGGATGCTTTTTTTTCCTTTTCAACATACATATGACCACAAAAACTCTAGATTTATAAAGTGTTTTGTTTTTTTTCTTTCTTAGTGGTAGGGAGGAAGATGAAGGGGAGCATAAATGCTTATGATTTGAAAAATAACAATTTAGAAAAAAAACCCAAATGTACAGAAGTATTATTAGCAAATCTTTTTTATTATATCTCCCCAAGTACAAAAAATGTCAATATTCCAAAATTAAAATAAATTGAGTAAAGATCTATCAAGAGTCTACTCCATTTAAGGGTCATTGTGGTTAGAAAAAAAGTGTCATTTCTTTCAGGTTGATCCTATTGACACTGATATATGTTGCCTCAGTAGTTGTTGTTTATAAGTTATCATGGTTTAATTTTTTTATTGTTTCTAAAAACCATTACTTTCTGTCTTAGTATCAATTCTAATACAGAAGAGTCACAAGCTAGGCAATTGGGCTTAAGTGACTTGCCCAGGGTCACACAGGATGAAAGTGTCTAAGAACAGATTTGAAACCAGGTTCCCTTAATTCCAAGCCTGGCACTCTATCCACTGTACTCCCTAGCCATCAATATTATATTTTGTTATTATATTTGGTTATTATATATAATACATATATAACTATATGGTTATTATATAAGTTTATGAATTGTAAATTCTATAATTCTATAATTTTTAATATCATGTTAGATGATGAGACTTTCTTTAGTTAGCTAATTTAGTCCTCAGATAAAAGAGATGTCTATCATGAGATCCTTAGTTGAAGCCTTTCCAATCTGTTTTCAATTTCATAAAACAAGACATACCTCCCAGTACAAACCCCTTATTTCTGGTCTCAGCACCACACTAGTAACTCAAGCCTCCTCAATGGATATCTCTTCCCTCAACTTCTTCTCTCCTCTGATTGGAGGACTTGAGGGAGGAATATCAAATGCCTTTAAAGTCTTCCTTTATATAAGTCAGAAACTGGACTCTCAGCTCATTCCACTTTGCATCTGCTCTTCTTCCTGGTTTTAGTAAGATAACTTCAAGTTAGAGAAATATATATATGACTCTCTCCCTGCCTTTCCTGCTTCCTTTTATGTGTTTGCCTCCCCATTTAGATTGTAAACTCTTTAAAAATAAGGTATTTCTTTTTCTTAATGATATCCCTGTTACTTATCACAGTGCTTAGTACATAGTAAGCAATTAATACATGTTTATGGGACTATTGGATTTACTGAGAAATCATGAACAAATTTACCTAGATAATTTAAATTAATTTAAAATTAGCTCAAAATGTGAACAAATGTATGTATATGAATGTACTGAATTATTTTTGTGCCATAAGATATGGCATAGATTCAGAGACAGATTCAGAAAAAACTTGGAAGATTTTTGAAAAGTTGAGGAAATAAAGCTATCATTCTTTGAAGATATGTTATGCTAACAACCTTAGCAAAGTTGTAGGATATAAAATAAACTCATGTAAATCATCAGCTTCTCTCTATACTACCAATAAAGCCCAACAGCAAGGGAGAGAGAAATCCCATTTAAAATAAACCTAGATAATAGAAAATATCTGGGAATCACCTGCCAAGAAAAATCCATGAAGTATAGCATCAAACTGCAAAACATTTTTCACAAATAAAACAACTGGAAAAAACATTGGTTGTTCATGAGTAGGCAAGGCCAATTTAATGAAAATGAGTATTTTACCTAAATTAATTTACTTATTCAGTGCTATACCAACCAAACTACCCAAAATTATTTCATATAACTCAAAATTTAATAACAAAAGAACCCAAGGTCAACAATATCAAAGAAATTAATGAAGAAATATATTAAGGTGGCTTAGCAATACTCGATCTCAAACTGTATTATAAAGCCACAAGCATCAAAACAATCTGATACTGCCTAAGAAATAGAGTAGTAGATCAGTAGAATATATTAGGTATATAATGCACAAGCTTTTTTTTTTTTTTACCCTTGTACTTCGGTATATTGTCTCATAGGTGGAAGATTGGTAAGGGTGGGCAATGGGGGTCAAGTGACTTGCCCAGGGTCACACAGCTGGGAAGTGGCTGAGGCCGGGTTTGAACCTAGGACCTCCCATCTCTAAGCCTGGCTCTCAATCCACTGAGCTACCCAGCTGCCCCAATGCACAAGCTTTTGAGAGAAAATTATGAGATGCTAATAGATAAGTTTGAGAGCATCAATTAAAATGTTTTTTCCCAAACAAAACTAATGAACCAACACTAGAAGACAAACAACAAAATGGGGGAAAAACCCTTTATAGCAATGTCTTATTTCTCAAATATATAGATAACTGAGTCAAATTTATAAGACGATTAAGAATTCCCCAATTGTCAAATGGTCAAAGGGTATGAACAGGCAATTCTCAGATGAAGAAGTTAAAATTATCTTTAGTCATGTGAAAAAAATATTCCAAATAACTATTGATTAGAGAAATGCATATTAAAATAACTCTGAAATACCACCTCATACCTATTAGACTGGCTAACATGACAAAAATTGAAAATGATAAATGTCAAAGGGGATATGGAAAATTGGTTCACTAATACATTGGTGTTGAGAAGTATGAACTGAGGCAACCATTTCTGAGAGCAATTTGGAAGCATGCCCAAAGACTTATAAAACTTTGCATAATATTCCCTTTTGATCTAGCAATACCACTGCTAGATCTATATACCAACAATAAAGATAGGTGGAAAGGATCTAATTGTACAAAAATATACATAACAGCTCTTTTTGTGGTAGAAAAGAACAGGAAACTAGAGGGATTTCCTTCCATTGGAATTTCAGTTATGATATATAATTGTAATGGAATACTGTTGTGCCATAAGAAATGACAAAAGAGACAAAAAAATGGAAAGACTCATATAAAATGATGCAAAGTGAAGGGAGCAGGACCAGGGGAATACTGTGCATAGTAAGAGCAGTAATATACAATGATTAACTGTCAAAGACTTTAACTATTATCATTAAGGCAAGGATCCAGGATAACTCCAAGGGACTCATGATATTAAAAGCTATCTACCACCAAACAAAGAGCTGAAGGAGTCTGAATGCAGTTTGAAGAGTGTCATTTTTCAATTTATTTCCTCCATTACTTTTCCTCCAGTGTAAGTGATATGTTTTTTGTTTCATAATGTGATGAATGTGGAGATATATATTGCATGATAACACATGTACAACCTACATCAAATTACCTTCTGTTTTTGGAAGCAGAAATGAGATTAAGGGAGAGAAAGAACTTGGATTGCAAAATTTCAGAAAATGATTATTAAAAATTATCACCAACATGTAATCCAGAAAAAATAAAAATGAATAATTTTTAAAAATATTTTTATAAAATGAGGAAGTATTATGTGAAGAAAAACCTGAACCAGGAGCATGATATATACAGCAGTATTTTAACACTGTTACTATGAAATATTTAAGATCAATGAACAAAAAAAGATCATGACTCTACAAGACTGATGAAGTCTGTTTCCCTCTGTTGGCTGAGAAGTGATAGATTGGATTTCTGTATGGTACAGTGGATAGAGTACTGGATATGAGTCAGAAAAATTTGAGTTAAAATTTTGCATCAAGTACCTACTAAGTGAGCAAGTTACTTAACTCCAGACCTTCTAGGGCTATCGTGAGGATAGAACAAGAGAAAAAGCATTTTGAAAACTGTCAAGTACTATTAAATGCTAGCTGTTATTCATGAAGTTAAACATTATTTATTAAGTGTTTGTCGTGTGCCAGTACCTAATATATAAAGAAAATATAGCACATATTCTTTTAAAAGATTAGTGACAGGGGGCAGCTGGGTAGCTCAGTGGATTGAGAGCCAGGCCTAGAGACGGGAGGTCCTGGGTTCAAATCTGGCCTCAGACACTTCCCAGATGTGTGACCCTGGGCAAGTCACTTGACCCCCATTGCCTACCCTTACCACTCTTCTGCCTTAGAGCCAATACACAGTATTGACTCCAAGACGGAAGGTAAGGGTTTAAAAAGAAAAGAAAAGAAAAGATTAGTGACAAAAATTGGTTTTATATGTAATTGGAAAAAAAATAAAATATAAATATTTGTAAAAAAGGAAGATGCAATGGAGTTTTGAATTACTATAATAATAATAATAATTATTATTATTATTACTTTTAAAGACAGAAGAGAGCAGGAAGAAGTCTAGCAGGGCACACTAAGGCAGCATGAAGTTAGGCACTGTTCAATGTTAGCAAGAGAATTTAGGAGTATTGTAAAAAGTTATTTCCCCTCAGCATGGCAACTGAGTGGAGACAAACTCAAGGTCTACTTCTTCTATTGCTAAAACTGCTCCTTTAGTCTTAAAAATTCTTTGTTATCTCCAGCTACATTTAAATCAATCATACCTAATAGTTAAATATACCTAATAGTTAAATAAATGAGTAAAGCTTTCAAAAGACATATTCTTTGATCGTTTAACAATTGGTGCTTGTTTTTTTTTCTTTTTGTGTCCCTGCTTCCTAGCACAGTACTTTCTACCCAGGAAACACTTAATAAATGTCTTTTGAAAATGTTACTCATTTATTTAACTAAAGGAACATTAATAACAAACAGGATAATCACCAAAATGCTTGGAAAGACTTGTTTGCAAAGTGAAATGAGAAGAACCAAGAGAACATTGTAGCCAGTAACAACAATAATGTTGGAAAATCAACTGTGAATGACTTAACTATTATCAACAATGCAAGGATTCAAGGCAACTCCAAGGTAAGGACTCTTAATGAAAAAGCTATTTGCCATCATAGAAGGAACTTATGGAGACTGAATAAATATTGAAACTTAATTTTCACATTTCTTTCACGAGTTTTTCTTGAATAACAACATGAGCAACGTAGAAATATATAATGCATCATAATGTATAACCTATATCAGATTATCTGCCATTTTAGGGAGAGAAGAGAGGATAGAGGGAGAGAGAGAACAAGGATCACAAAATGTGAGAAAATATTACTTAAAGTTGTATCTACATGTAAGTGGGAAAATATAATAAAAAATAAAATTTTAAAAAGATAGACTAACCTCAAGGAATTCACATTCTAATGGGAGAGACAACACACAAAGAAAATTTCATCTGCATGTCAGATGGAAACAGATTATCATCTTTTGGGTACAGTGACAAAGTATGTAGTATGTAGAGCCCTAGTCCTACAGTCAGGAAGACCTGAGTTCACATTCAACCTTAGACAGTTATTACCAATGTGACCCTGAGCAAGGCCCTTGATCCAATTGGCCTCTGTTTCCTCAACTGTAAAATGAGTTGGAGAAAGAAATGGCAAACTATCCCATTACATGGGCCAAGAAAAACCCAAATGGGATCATGACTGAAATGAACAAATATCAAAATCTGTCTTTGTATAGAAACATTTATATAAACAACAAGTATACATATATGTGCACAAATGTGTTTATATTTGTGTCTTTGAATATGCATCTTCCATAGCTGGATATGAACTCATTTTCAAGATTGTCTAATCAGCTCTAAGAATCAAAGACTGCCATGTTTGTTTGTTCAAGTTCAGAAAAAGACATGATTTTTTTTGAGGGGAAATTGAAATTAAAGATATGCCTTAACATCTACTTCGTCACTATATTTTATATGTTTTATATATATATATACATATGTATCTATATATACACACATATGGTATATGTATATGTATGTAACATATATATATATATATATATATATATATATACTTACCACCCTCAAGAAGATTATATCCTATTAGATAGAACATTTCCACAAATAAATAAATTATAAGGAAAACTGAGGAAGAAATAATATTAGTAACTGAGGAGATCTTTGAAGAAATGATAGAAAAAGTGTCAAGTGAGTAAAACTATGAAGACAAGGTTCTGAGCATCAGAAATGAGTATTATATGCATTGAAGTCATGGATTAGAGTTTGTATAATTTCACAGAAATGTAACTATAGTATTCAGATGGAGCATTTAGTTTAGGGAATCACTAACGATGCATTTATCTCTTAACACATCATTTGTGAAGTAAAATAGTACAAAATCAATCAAGAAAGATAGATGGAATCCAGACTGCCAAGTTACTTAAGTGATAGGTTAGGCTTTTGTTATTCCAACTGTTGTTCATCCTTCATTTCTGAAGAAGATCAATGACATCTCAGGGGTGATGTCTTGAGGTTTCAGTGCTTTCTTTTCTCTTAATCTTCCTCCCAACACTTCTACCTGCCTCTTTTACTATTAAATATAAAAGTCTTTCCATTTATGGGATTATTTCAATCTTGTGCTTTCCTATTTTGTCATTTTCTTTCTTGTCTCTCATTTCCTCAAAAAATGGATTTGGTACTGCTCATATTTCATTTCAAAGAAGACCAGTGATATCACAGTGTTATGCCTTGATTTGGACATGAATTGGATTTAAATGAGGCAGAGTTGCACAAATTCATCAGCCTCACTCTCTCTTCAGGAGTCATTGAATTCCAATAGCAAGACAAAAGTCATGACAACTGGTGATGGCCTTGGGATGCAGTAGATGACCTTGGCATCTTCAGAGCCTCACCAAGTCTTAAGCACTCCATTGAACCTGCTTCATGGCATTTAGAACAAATTATTCTGATCCAACCATTCCACTGGGGGAAGTTTTCACAAGAGTGGAATAGAATCATTCATAACTCACTATTTGGTTTCAAGCCTGCCAGTTCCCCTCAACCTGATTTAGCTCATCTCCCAAGATGGTTCTGCTGGGGTTTGGCCATTTTATATGTTGCAGCTTCTTAGAACCAGAAGTGAATTAAAGAGAGTTGAGAGAGTGTTGGATACTAAAAGTAGATGAACAGCCCTGAAAAGGGCTCAGTAAGCCCTGATACCAGAGGTTCCAGGCTTCCCTGAATACTTTATATAACTCTAGGTAATAGGGAGTTACTTAAGGTATAGAATAGGGCAGTGACATGGACCAGTGTGTCCTTTAGTGTGAGATTATTTTGTCAGCAATGTTCACAATAGTTTGGAAATGGGAGAAATTGGAACAAGTGAGAACAAATAGAAGACTCTTTTTAAAACCCTTACCTTCCATCTTGGAGTCAATACTGTGTATTGGCTCCAAGGCAGAAGATTGGTAAGGGTAGGCAATGGGGGTCAAGTGACTTACCCAGGGTCACGCAGCTGGGAAGTGTCTGAGGTCACACTTGAACCTAGGACCTCCCGTCTCTAGGCCTGGCTCTCTATCCACTGAGCTACCCAGCTACCCAGCTACCCCCAGATAGAAGTCTCTTAAAATCTCCCAAGTGAGAGTTAATGAATACCTGAACTAGAACAGAAACTATATTAGTTAAAAGAAAAATACAGATAGGGACTTTACCTATTATTCTATTATATTGTATAATGTTCTATTATATACAGAATTCCTGAAAGAGGAATCTCCATCTAACAAAGCAGGTAGATACTGTCTATGAAACTTGTAGTGTTAAAGGGGTGTCGGGGGGGGGGGGGAAGTGCTATTGAGGTAGGATTAATAACACTTGTCAACTGAATAAATATGGAGCTGAGAGTGAGGGGAATCAATAATGAGTCAAATGTTCTGAATCTGGGTGACAGAAAGGATGCTATTGTCCTCCTCAAAAATGGGGAAGTTTAGATTCATGAGTGAAAGGTAATAAATTCTCCTTTGACTGCATTGACTTTGAATTGCTTAGGAGATGTGGACCTGGCATTCAAGGGAGGGCTGGATACAGAGATCTAGGAGTCATATGTATATAAATATATATATATATAGATTATAACTGAACTTTTGGGTACTGATAGAGAGGAAAAACCCATAATCAGTAGTTGAGAAATCAATGAAAATGATGTGTATTACAAATTATTGTGGTTGCTAAGTCATTAAAGCAGAGCAATAGAATAGACATGGTAGTTCTGACCAAGGAGTTAAGATCATTCATGTTCCTGGAGAGCCCTGGGGAATAGGTTAAGGAGAAATCACTATTATGATGTGTTGACAAAGGCATAGTATACTCAGTGGAAAGTTAGTTTTTTAGGTTATTGATAGAAAAATCCACACCATCAGATTATACCAGCCCCACTTTATCTTCATTGTAGTACTTCAGTGATATCCAGAATACTCTTCTCTAAAAGAAAAGTAGTACCATGGATAGAATGGTGATCATACAGTTAGGAAGACCTCAGTTCAAGTCTGGCCTGAAACAGATTGTGTGACTCTGGGCAAGTCATTTAGTCTCTCTCTCCCTCAGCTTCATCAGCTATAAAAATAGCACTTACCTCCCAGATTTATTGAGGATAAAATGAGGTAATTCCTGAGTTATGTACTTCAATAGCACAAACAGTAATCCATCTCTCCATCATTTTACGTGGTTTTTTCTTCATATTTTCTTGAAAACTATTCTCAGAGTCCACTTTGGTATATGAGGGAACTCCTTTTTATGTCGTTTATGTCTTTTAACATTCTATAGGTACTAGTGCACCATGTTCATTTTCCCTCTCTTATGCTTCTCTTCTGCAAAATGATCAACCCACTTCCTTTTCCTGTTATTTATCTCAGTATTGACATAATTTACCTTGATTCTTTCACATCATTTATCATTGGTGATATGCAGCAGGCTATTTAAATCCACTATTTCCCAATGACATTGTCCTGATTGCACCAATTTTATTCTTATTATATAGGAAATTCTTTAGGAGGCTCATTGAAATAAACATCATTTAATGGAGCATTCTTTAATGTGTGTCTGCTTAACATGTGGCATCTTCTGTACTCCCAGCTCTGCCACCACTGACTTGGCACTTTTAAAAATCACAATATTCATACCATCAGCCCAATATAGATTTTATAAACATCACCAGCTTGCTTGACAATAAAACTGCACACACAATAAACAATAGAAGCCACAAACTAGTCACCCTTTCCCAGCTGCTCCCTTCCTGGATTCACATTAAAGAAGTGTTCTATCTACTAATAGTGGAGAAGACTTTCGCAGCAGTACAGAGATCTCCAATTTTGTAATAAGCTAAAATTAAATCTAATTTAGGATTAATCATGATGTCTAATCCTGTACTGTTCCCTCCAATGCAAAAATATTCAGGATTAGCCTAAGCTTGAGTCTAGAGGTTTAGATACCAGGAACAAAAAGGGGATAGGTGAAGGGTCGAGGGAAGGAGGAAAACTTGCCACCGAAAGAGATTGTTCAGATGTTTACTATCAACTTGATGGCAACAAAACTGATATCATTTTTATCCATATTACAGGAAAACATTCTCCTCCCTCAACAAAGACACATTTTCTTAGAGAAACAGACATGGCATTAAATTCATACACATAAATTTGAATATAATATAAGCATTTTATTGCCCATTCAGGGGAACCTACAAAAATATGCTTTATATTTCTTTCTTCAGAAAAATCAAATTCTAATAGTTATTGACCATCAATCAATCAATATACCCATCAACAAAGATTTGTTAAGTGCCTAATATGTGTTGGTAATTGCAATATAAAGACCAAAGCATTCCCCCCTCTAATAGAGTTGATATGTTAGCCAGTGGAACAACCAAGATAGATAGATAGATAGATAGATAGATAGATAGATAGATAGATAGATAGAAAGGTGGATGGATGGATGGATGATGGATGGATAGATAGATAGAGACAGATAACTAGATAGATGAACGGATGGATGGATGGATGATGGATTGGTAGATTGATTGAGAGATGTATGTGTTTGTGTATATGTGCAAATATATATGTGCATTTATGCATAAAGATTTTGTAAACCCAATTAAGTGAAAATACATGAGATAATTTTGGGAAAGACTCTAGATGCTATGGTGAAGAATAGAGATATATTTAGAAAATGGTAATTTAGAAAAAGGAATGCTTTTCAAGCATGGATGACTGCTAGTACTAAGGCTAAGAAAAGGAAGATGGCATTAGAAGACTAGTAAGAGGGGCAGACTAATTGGATCTCAGAAAGCTGGAAGGACATTAATATATTATAGTTCTGGAAATGAAAGTTGGGTCCAGGTTGTGAAGAGCTTTAGGAGCGCTTAGAAGGCCAATTTACCTGGACTATACGTAGTATATGTTGTGTAAAAATGAGTAATAAGGGTAGAAAGACAAGGTAGAGCTACCAAGGAATTTCCACTTAGCAATTTTTGTTTGTTTGTTTAGCTTGCTTTTTTGTTTATTTCTATTTTATTTTGTTAGATATGAAGTCCTCATGTGGTTCAGAGCTAAAAACAAATTAAGAATAACTGATGTGTAGAGCAGCTAGGTGGCTCAATGGATTGAAAAGCAGGCCTAGAGATGGGATGTCCTGGGTTCAAATCTGACCTCAGACATGTCCTAACTGTGTGGTTATGGGCAAGTCACTTATCCCTCATTGCCTAATCCTTAGCACTCTTCCGCCTTGGAACCAGAAAAAAGTATTGATTCAAAGAAAGAAGATAAGGGCTCTAAAAAAACTGAATAACTTATCTGTGTCATGTGTTCCAACAGTATTTACAATTAAAGTCATTGATGGCTTTTGATCAAAAGAAAGTTCAAACTTTAGTCTGATATGCAAGACCCTCCAAAAAACCTGGCATCACACTATTTTTCTAGGCTTATTTCATATTTCACCTACTCAGGGGTAGATTACCCTCTACATGCTAAATGAATCAAACTCTGGGTTCTCTCTCAGCTCAGATGCATATTAGCTGTTTGATTTTGGTGAGTCATTTGACCTACATGGATTCTGTATTCCCCATCTATAAAATGTGTTCAGGGCATTGGTCTTAATGGTTTATAAGATCCGCTACAGTTCTAAAACATTGATATTATTTCTAGAACATTCTTCCTTTCATAATTTCTTCACCTGCATAATTTCTGCATATACTTTAAAGTCCAACAAAAATATTGTCTTTCACATTGTCTTCCTCAACAATCCCAGGTAACAATATTTTTCTTTGCTTCTAACAAAGCACTTTGTTTCAAGATTTCCTGAGTTAATTATAATGTGATATTGAATGTACATCGTATGATATAGTCATCTGTGCTTGTGTCTTAACCTTGTCCCAATCTGTGAGCTCAATGGAGGCATACAAGTGTGGTCAACTTGAATTTTCTCTCTTACCAACAAAATGATCTGCCCTTATTCAACAAACATGTTGAATAAATGAACGAATGAATGAAAAACTGTATCCAGGATTCTTAACTATCTTGTAACTCCCAACCAATCTTAATGATTGAAATTCTGGTGCAAATTCCTTTCAAGGGATAAGAAAAATGCCAATTTTGTAAAGGAGAAATTACCCACAAAAGAACAAACTCTTATGAAATATGCATTTCCAAATAAGCATATTGTATTTCTAATTTAGAATTAAAGGCAAAACTTCCTATCTCTATCTTACCAATTAATTTGTTTTTAAAAATACAACTCAAAAACCCCATCACTCCCTTTAAATTCTAAGATTAAATACAAAGTCCTCTCTTCATTTTAAAACTTTTCACAATCTGACAGAAGCTTATCTTTCAAAGTTCATTATTCATTACTTCACCTCATGTGCTATATATATTCTAATCAGACTGATAGAAATGACTCTTCTTACATACAACATTCCATCTCCAGCCTCTGTGCCTCTTAACATACTGTTCCCTATTTCTAGAATGTATTCCCATTCTCGTGGTATCACTTGTTCCCTTTAAAGCTTAAGTATATTACCAATGGAAACCCTGACCTAATTATCTCAATTGTTGGTGCCTTCATCCCTTGAAGGAAAAAAAGAAAATATATATATGCATATATATTATCTATCATATATGCATATGTATGTACATGTAATAGGTATTTATTATACTTATTACACAGAAGGAATATATATATATATATATATATACATACATACATACTACATATATATTTGTTGTTCAGTTCTGTCTGACTTTTTGTGACCCCATGGACTCAGCCATGGCATTTTATTGGCAGAAATACTGGAATGATTTGCCATTTCCTTCTCCAGTGTGTCCCAGTTTTTAAAGATAATGAACTGAGGCAAACATGGGTTGGCTAACTTGTACAGAATCACACGATTATTGTGTATTGTAATGCCAAATTTCAAGTTAGATCTTCCTAACTCCAGAACCAGTGCTCTATCCATCATACCATCTAGCTGCCCTAGATCTATCAATAGACATTTCTGTTTATTCCTTGTTCTGTGAACATTACTCCATTCTCCAACCTAAGTATATGCTCCAGAGGGGTAGAGACTATTTAATTTCTGTTTGTATTTCCAAACAAATTCTTGTTCATGGCTGATCTATTGTTTGAAGAAGTTCAAAAAACCAAGTTATTCTTTATAATTCGATCAGAATTGTATTTTTTAGTCAGTTCTCTGTTGTCCTTCAAATGAAGTGAAATTTCAGACAACAGAAGCTCTGTCTTTTCATGAGTAATTTTGGAAAGAACCTGAGAGTTCACTGAGTACCTTGGATCTTCTAAAGAATATTTCTAAGAAGACCAAAACAAGAATCTCCTATTTTGTACTGAATGCCACATTTCCACAGTGGTATTGATTAATTCAGGTATCCAGAAGAGAACAATCAGGACAGTAAAAAGCTTTGATATCATGGCTGAAGAGCAAAATTTGACAGGTTTGAGCATGTTTAGACTGAATAGAAAACTTTAGGAAATATGATAATTATCTTCAAATAATTTAATGGCTCTTATTACAAATGAGATTATACTTTTTCCTATTTGATCCCAGAGATCAGAACTAGGAAAACCAGGTAAAATCATAAACTGAACATAAAGATGGGCTTGCTACCACTTAAAACCTCTAAAATGTAGAAAAGCTTTCCACGGGAGACAGTAGATTATATGTCTCACTATTTTTAAAAGGAATCAATCTGAATGCTACCCAGATATGGTTTAGAGCAAGAGTTCTTAGCTTACAGTCTATAAACTTTTTTCAGGTATATTTCAATATAACTGGTTTATTATTAAACTCAAAGTATTTTATATTATTAATTTAAAAACATTATTCTGAGGAGTCCAGAGGCTTCCCCAGTCTTACAAGAAGTTAAGAACTCTTGTCTAAGAAGGATTCTTTTGCTACAAATCTGGTTTTTATTAGATCATTTCTCTTATCATCCCTTCCAAAACTGAGCTTCAATAATTTGGCCTTAGCCTATGGAATGATAGAGAGAATGGCCTAGTAAATATCAATTGGTTCTCTGAATTCTTTTCTTACTTTACAGAAGAAAAAAAGACATAAGAATATTATCATGCTTTTCTAAGAAGAATAAACTTACTCAAAACAGACTGGATGCAGTTTATCATTTTTATGGAATAGCAGCTTATGTTTGTTTTTATATCTGAGTGTATGATCCTGATGCTCAGTATTTTAGGAAATGCATTCTTGGCTGTTGGGGATCAGTGTTATAAACCAAAATTGCCCTCAAATTGGGAACATTCAGCCACTAAGTTTTCAAAGGGAAGATTTCATAGCAAGTTCAAAGGTAGTCAGAAAGTTAAGAAAATGGGCAAGAAGATGCTGACGCCTTGGGAATGTCTACAGTATTTGCTTCTGTGGTTTGGAAGATGTAAATAGAAGCAGCTCAAGCAAAGATATTCTATAATTAGGCTTTGTGCTGATTCTGAATGTTGCTTATTATAGATCATTTAATAGTATATGAAAACCACAGTTTGAAATTGTTGGTTTGGGGTTTTGAGGGGATGCTTTAATGTAAAAATTAGTATTTTCAAGCTTTTGTGGTTTCTGTAATGTCATGTGCTAGATAAGCAATACTCTTCTTTTGCCTGTATATTTTTCAATGGTGCTTCATGTGTGGGAAGTTTGTTTTGTTTTTTACTCCTTCTTTTCCTCTACCCCTCACATAATTTTTTATTCTGCTGTCATATTTGGGAACTAAGTTCAGTTAGCTCAGAAAATTATTGTTTAGTTATTTCAGTCATATCTAACTCTTTGTGACCCCATTTAGGGTTTCTTTGGCAAAATTACTATTAATGGCTTGCCATTTCCTTCTCTAGCTCATTTTACAAATGAGGAAATTAAGGCAAATATGGTTACATGATTTGACCAAGGTCATATAGCTAGTAAGTGTCTAACGACAGATATCAACTTACGAAGACATATCCTTCTGAATCTAGGTCTGGTACTCTATCCACTGGGATACCTAGCTGCCCTAAATCTGAAAATTCACCTCCATACTATGAGTGTGGTAATGGAAAGGTGCTGGGTAATAGAATCTTATTGTGAACTAACATCCAGATAAGACAAATGGATTCTTTGTGAATTATGATTTCATGAAGTTGGTCTCTTAAGACTATAAAAATGAAAAGTCACAATTAGTCAGGAGCATGCTATTTCTATCTTATACTCCCCTCAACAAGCTACCAACATAGAAAATGATTCTTCAGGAAGTAATTCAATTGAATGGCAGTGTGTTCATATCTTACTTCTCTAGTTGCATAGATCACAACAGGGTGAATATTCCTACCACTAGTATAGACTGAAACATAATCTTCCTTTTTTGTTATTTGGAATTCTCACTTTTTCTTTGTAAAAATTATAGGATCATAAACTATAACTAGAAATAACATTAAAGGCTATGTAGTCCAACCCTCTAATTTTACAATGGAAACATAGCACTAAAAGATTTAAGAAAAGAAAATTTCATTTACATTTGGTGATAGGTATTGCAAGTATTATTAACCTCAGTTTATGTATTTTTAAAAACTGAGGCAAAGAGAGAAGTTAAACGACCTGCTCTCTGGACCATATAGTAAGTGGCAGAATTGCCTTTAAGTCAAATATCACATATTTCAAACTCAAATACAAAAACTAATACCTTATGTTTAAACATTGAATCCTCTGCTCCATACTATACTGGTTTTTGTTTGTCTATTCATAAACATACTTACAAATAAAATTAGAAGATTTCTCATCCATATCTATTATAATCTTGGCAATATGTGTTTTTGATCCATTTTGTTTTTCCCAGGTAAATGGCTAAGCTAATCTCCTGTGGAAGACTTTGAAAGTTTTAAAACAGATTCATTGCTGTTCCCTTGTAAGAAATTGCCACTAACAAGGGGGGTGGAGCCAAGATATCAAGTAATCCTCAGCATCTCTGTGCCACCATGAGAATCCTCTTTGACCAAGATTAAAATATCACCACAAAATGAACACAGGAGTGAAAGAACCAACAAGGAGACAGAAGGAAATAACTTTCAAGAAAAGAAAAACCCATAAGATAGGCAATGAATATCTAGGGCACTGGAGTGAGAGAAGAGTAGACCCAGCAAGAAACTGTAGCAAGGAGGGAAGAGCAAGCCAACACCCCATATATTCTATCAGAGGTTTGGAAAACTATGCCCAATTCAACATCCAGACCCTGAGACCTTGCCTGAGGAAATAGAGTTACAAGGCAACCCATACCCCTTGAAATTTCCAAACCTGTGGAGATGTCTGGAGCTCCAGCCCACGGAATTCTAGTCTGGGCTTGGGATGAGATCTTAATTCACACTTTGGGGTGAATGATAGTACTAAGTACAAAATACTGAGCTTTTTCTGTCTAAAGCTCATTGGATCAAGTACACAATGAAACCAAAAACTTGAGATTAAGCCTGAGGCTAGAATTTGACCAGCCCTGAAAAACCTGAAGGAAGGTGGCTTAGCAGAACCAGGTATTAAGCTATACTCTAAAGCAGCAGTCATCAAAACAATATGGTACTGGCTAAGAGATAGAAGGGAGGATCAGTGGAATAGACTTGGGGTAAGTGACATCAGCAAAAGAGTATATGATAAACCCAAAGAGCCTAACTTTTGGGACAAAAATGCACTATTTGACAAAAACTGCTGGGAAAATTGGAAAACAATATGGGAGAGATTAGGTTTAGATCAACACCTCACACCCTATACCAAGATAAACTCAGAATGGGTGAAAGACTTGAATGTAAAGAAAGAAACTGTAAGTAAATTAAGTGAACACAGAATACTATACTTGCCAGATCTCTGGGAACGGAAAGACTTTAAAACCAAGCAAGAGTTAGAAAAAAATTACAAAATGTAAAATAAATAATTTTGATTATATTAAATTAAAGAGGTTTTGTACAAACAAAAACAATGCAACCAAAATCAGAAGGGAAACAACAAACCGGGAAAAAATCTTTATAACAAAAAATTCTGACAGAGGTCTAATTACTCAAATATACAAGGATCTAAATCAATTGTATAAAAAATCAAGCCATTCCCCAATTGATAAATGGGCAAGAGACATGAATAGGCAATTTTCAGGTAAAGAAATCAAAAGTATCAATAAGCACATGAGAAAGTGTTCTAAATCTCTAATAATTAGAGAAATGCAAATCAAAACAACTCTGAGGTATCACCTCACACCTAGCAGATTGGCTAAAATGTTTAATTTTTTAATTAATTAATAATGTTTATTTAATGCCATACCTATTAAAGTACCAAAAAACTTTTTCATAGAATTAGAAAAAACTATAATGAAGTTCATTTGGAAGAGCAAGAGATCAAGAATATCAAGAGAAATAATGAAAAAAATGTGAAGGATGGGGGCCTAGCATTACCAGAACTTAAACTGCACTATATATATATATTGGTCATCAAAACAATATGACTAAGAGACAGAAAGGTGGATCAATGGAATAGACTAGGGATAAATGACCTCAGCAAGCTAGTGTTCAATAAACCCCAAAATCTCAGCTTTTGTGACAAGACTTGCTATTTGACAAAAACTTCTGGGAAAAGTGGAAAACAGTATAGGGAAAATTAGGTTTAGATCAACATCTTTCACCCTAGACTGTTATAAGACCAAGATAAATTCAAAATGGTAAATGACTTAAATATAAAGAATGAAATCATAAATAAATTAGGTGAACATGGACTAGTATACCCATCAGATCTGTGGGAAAGGAAGAAACCAAGCAAGAGGCAGAGAATATTGCAAAATGTAAAATAAATTACTTTTATTATATCAAATTTAAAAATTTTTTACAAACAAAACAAATGCAACCAAAACTAGAAGGAAATCAAGAAACTGGGAGAACATTCTTGTAACAAAACTCTCTGACAAAGAACTAATTTCCCAAATATTTAAAGAACTAAGTTAAATTTACAAAAATATCAAGTCATTCTCCAATCAACAAATGGTCACAGGACATAAATAGCCAGTTTTCACATAACGAAATCAAAATTATCAATAAGGACATGAAAAGGTGTTCCAAATACCTCCTGATTAGAGAAATTCAAATAAAAACAACTCTAAGGTACCACCTTCTACCTATCAGACTGGCCAATATGGCAGCAAAAGAAAGTGCTAAATGTTGGAGGGGATGTGGCAAAATTGGGACACTAACACACTGCTGGTGGAGTTGTGAATTGGTCATTCTGGAGGGCAATTTGGAACTATGCGCAAATGGCTTTAAAAGAATGACAACCCTTTCATGGAGCCTAACCACTGCTGGGTTTGTACCCCAAAGAGATAATACAGAAAAAGGCTTGTACAAAAATATTTAAAGCCATGCTCTTTGTAGTGGTAAAAAATTGGAAAAGGAAGGGATGCCCTTCAATTAAGGAATGGCTGAATAAATTGTGATATCTGATGCTGATGGAATATTATTGTGCTCAAAGGAATAACAGACTGGAGTAATTCCATGTGAACTGGAATGACCTCCAGGAATTGATGCAGAGGGAAAGAAGCAGAACCAGGAGAATATTGTACACAGAGACAGACACATTATGGCACAATTGAATGTAATAGACTTTTCTTCTAGCAGCAATGCAATGATCCAGGACAATCCAGAGAAATTTATGAGAAAGAACACTATCCATAACCAGAGAGAACTGTGGAAACAGAAAAACAGAAGAAAAACATATTCTCGATCAAGTAGTTCGATATGGATATGATTAGGGTTTTGATGTTAAAAGATCGCTCTACTGCAAATATGAATAACATGGAAATAGGTTTTGAACAATGATACATGTATAACCCAGTGGAATTGCTTGTCAACTCCAGGAAGGTAGAGGGAAGAGAAGGAGGGGAATCATGAATCATGTAATCATGGAAAAATATTCTAAATGAAAATAAAAATAAAGTTTTAAAACACACTACCACCACAGTAACATTATTTGAGAGGATCATCTGCAGAAACCTTTCACTAATAAGAAATTCCCTTTTAAATCGTATTTTGTACAAGATATTCTCCAAGCCACTGATAAATATTCTCAGTGAAACTGCTTCTGGCTTTGTACCTATTATGAAAAACCTTATACTGAAAATAAACCTCCCTTCTCCTTAATTCCAGGTTGTCCATTTGCCCTTTTGTTTCTTGAGAAACTCAATGTACTGTCACTATGTATTTTCCATCTTGTATGAACATTCCTTTGGCATGAGTTGTATGGCATATGAATCTCCTAAGAAATTCTTGGGGTGGAGTATATCTAATATCTTTCAGACACAAATAGTCAGATGAGGGATCTGAAAGATCAGATTAATATTAACGAATAACTAAAAAATTCATAATATATTAATAGTGATGCCTCTACTTTTAGATTTGGGCAGGGAAATGGCTAAAGAAAGGGCTACTGCCCTGCAGATTGATGGACTCAAAAAAGGCAAGACAAATAACCACATTACTCACCGCATTCCTGTGGGCACTTCTGTTCTGGATTAAGCCTTTGATTTCTAGTCCAGAATAGGCTAGCCTGGATTCTCCTTGGAGATCTTCTCCTGTTGGCAGCTACCCTTGGGTATTAGAATGAATCCCAGGAGATAAATTATAGAGTCCCCCTAGGATATCAGATTGGTATTTAGTGGTCTGTGAAGTTTGGTTCACTATGTTATTCCTTGAGGCTATCATGACCCATTCTAATCAAACCCTGTGCATGGAAGTAAGATAAAGGAGAAAAAGATACAAGGCATTAGAATGAAATTTATTTTCCCAAGTTTCTTAGGATTGGCGGTCTTCCAGCGTCAGTCTAAATTCCTTAATATACTTAAAGAAATAGATTCTCTCTTTCACTTTATCCCCCCATTCCAGGGAAAATGGACTGCCCTGGCCTATATGATAGATTGTTTTGACACTTCCTAACTGAATAAGGTTCAGAGGTCGAAGTTCTGGAAAATTCAAAGTGATTTTTTTTACGTTGTAAATCAACTGATCATTCTATGAAATGACTTGGGAGAGAATTTTAAAAGAAATCTTCATGTCTTTCATTTGTAAAAGTGATCAGTCATTCCTTTTCCATACTCAAAAATAGTTCACTATGTAAAGGTCACCAGAAAATATCAAATATGATCCTATAATAGTAATAACACAAACTTATTCCCAGTAATGATATTCCTAATTGAAAAGATTTTCTGAAGTGATTGTTTTGCATTTAAGTATTTAAAGTATTTTAGAATATAAAACATTGTATGGAGGAATAGCAATTTAAAAAGTTAATGCTTGGCCAAAGCATGGGACTTGATCTGCCAACCCTGAAGAAAACAATATTGTTTTGCTCATATAGTAAAGCTCATTTAAGACCTTAAATCCTAGAAGGTAATTCTGTATTAGCAAATAGAAGATAAAGAGGTTCTGATAGGATATCTAATCGTATTTTTCTTCTTTTACTGAGTACTGTAAAGGGCAATGAAGAAATCTGTCATGATACTTAATCAATAGTGTATAGTTATACCCTAAATTACCTGCACTAAATTAAATGATAAAATGTAAGTTCTAGAGTTATTCAGTTTAATATACTTAGTATTTTATTAGTGCTTCATACTTATCCAGTATAGAAGAAACAAAGTGTTGAGTTCATTCATCCATTTTTCCCTTTTAAACATTTATGGATCTCTTATTGCATGAAAAGTATGCTAGGTATAGGCAATATAAAGAAAAAAGGGACAATATTCCCTCTCATTGAGCTTATAAACTAGTAAAATGATTGAGAAATGACAATTTTTATTTCAATCAAACAATCAACAAGCATTTATCAGATACCCAGTATGTACCAAATAAGACACTGAGGAAACAAAGATAAAAAATTGAACAATTCTTAATATGTACATTCATAAATATGTTTATAAATATATGCATATATTCCATGCAATTTTGGGGAATGAGAAGGAACTAGCATCTATAGGGATCAGCAAAAGATCTAGAGGAAATTAATGTTCCAAGAGATCTGTAATCTGAATAGTTATGTATTCTCACCATAATTTCAGGCCACAATCTATCCATAATTCTCATTTGGTGAGATTCTTATCCATTTTCTTCTACATATTCTCCACAAAAGAGCTACCAAAAGTGCTAGAGAACTTCCTTTAGGTACCAATACAACATACCAGTTTATCCAAGTCCCAGCTCATTTTGCAATATGCAATGTCATCTCTTACAACCCTTATTAAATGTAGTCATCTTGGGACTATGCTATAATCTGTTTGAGCCCATTGTCCATGCTGCAATCTATTTGAACCCACTGCCCATCTTGCCTTTTCCTGTTGGACCCAAATCATATACCATCACCATAAAAATTCTTATGTTAAAAAGATGTGCTTCAGTTCAAAGAAGGGCTCTTGAGATCCTTGAAATCTTTATAAAATTTCCCAAATGAAATCAAACTCATTCTCTCCTTTTCATCAATTTTTTTCCTGGCTTATTATCCATCTTTTTCACCTTTGCTTCATATATGACCCAATAAATAAACAATATGGACTACTTACCCAGCTGTATGCTATTACACAAACATCTCAGGTATTTTCATCCATTACTTAGGAGGCAATTCATTATGTTAGGGCATCTGGGATAATATGGCCTTCTTTAATAACTAATCAAATAACATATAGTCTGAAAAGACTATAGAAATAAAGAAAAGAAAGAAAAGACAAATACATTTCCCTATATATATGTGTGTGTGTATGCATATATATATATATATATATATATATATATATATATTTACATCTTTAAACCCTTGTACTTCGGTGTATTGTCTCATAGGTGGAAGATTGGTAAGGGTGGGCAATGGAGGTCAAGTGATTTGCCCAGGGTCACACAGCTGGGAAGTGTCTGAGGCCGGATTTGAACCTAGGACCTCCTGTCTCTAGGCCTGACTCTCAATCCACTGAGCTACCTAGTTGCCCCTTCCCTATATATTTTGCCTCATCCATTAGAATATAAATAACATTAGGTCAGGAACTATCTCATGTTTATATTTGTTTCCTCAATGAATAGTACATAGTAAATTAAAATAAGTGATTTCTATTAATTCATAGTTGCATTTTCATCCTATATATGCTATATATCTGATATAACCTCTGTATGACATGTTACTCTCAGGGTTTATAGTGAAACCTAGGATAATAGCTGAAAAGGCATGCTACATTTAGGCTTTGAGGGATTATAAATACTAGGCTAAGAATTTTGTATTTTATCATGTAAACAATAGTGAGTCTCAATTTTTTTTCAAAAAGGAGGAGGATAATATGACTTGATCTGTCTTTTAGGAACATTTTGTTGGTTCTGCAAAAGTTAGATTAAAGATAATAGAGACAGGGTGGAATGATACAAAAAAATAACACATATTGGCTCTATAATCAGATGATCTGGATCCAAATCCCACATATGATTCTTAGCACCTGAATGACTTTGGGAAAGTAACTTCATTTTCCCTGGGTTTTAGTAAACTTACCTGTAAATAAAGAGAATAGGATAAATAGCTTCTGAGGACCCTTTCAGCTCCAGATCTATGATTCTATGAAAAGAGACGGGAAGACCATTCGGGGGAATGGGAGGCTCATGATAGTCCTGATGAAAGACTAAGAAGCCCTGAACAAAGGCGGCAGCAATGGAAATTAAATAGAAGAGAGATTTTGACTGAATTTGACAACTGAATGGATTTAATAAGTGAAAAGGAGCAAATAATCAAAGATAAGTGAGATTTTTGAGCCTCAGTGGCCTGGAAGATGGTGCTGCTATGTAGAAATAGGAAAGGTTGAAGGAGGTAAGTTTTTGAGAAGATGATGACTTCTTATTAAGGCATTTTGAATTTGAGGTGTGTTATGTAGAGATGGCAGCATGGAATCCGTATTTTGCAGGGATTCCATGCTGCCATCTCTACATAACAGGTGCCAATGGGACATGGAAGTGGAAATGGACACACAGATTTTGGATTTCTAACATTGGAGTTTAGGGTAAAAATTGGAAATGGGAATCATAGAATTCTAAATGAAATGCTTCAATTCTAATTCCTTCATTTTATAAATTAGGAAACTAAGGCCCAGAGAGGTTAAATAATTTCCCTAAGGTCACATAGCGGGTAAATGCCTAATGCAGAATCCAAATCCAGGGTTTCCTGACTCCAAGTTCATATTCCACCAGGCATAACCTGCTGCCACTTCATAGCCACATAGTGATATTAATTAAACCAATGGGTTCAAATCGCACTACTAAGGGAGAATAGAATGAGAAAAAGAAGAGACTCAAGATGGAATCATATGGAATACTGAGACTCAAGGAAAAAGGTGGAAGAAAATGAATTAGTAAATAAGACTGTATTAGATATGTGAGAGAAGATGAAGGAAAATTAGGAAAGAACCATATCACTGTCACCAAGGAAAAATAAAATCAAAAAAGATAAGGCACAAGTTGTCAAATGCAACATACCACTCAATGCCTAGCACAAATAAAGGAAGGCAGAGCGTATTTTGCAGGGATGTTCTTCAGGTGATGAGATTGTGAATCCTCAATCAATAACCTTGGAGAGTCCCAGTCAATCATTAATTATAAACAAACTTTGTTTTTCTTTTCTTTCAAGCTTCTTTCTGGAAAACTTTAATTGGGGAAACTTTGAAGATGTGTTTTTACCATATCAAGAGCTGAAATTTCTTTTAACTCTAGTTCATTTGGAACAAGACAGAGATACTGTACAGATCACAGTATTGGCAGAAGTCTTTCAGTTACACATGATTGTGCTTCAGGGAGTGTCTTTTTATCTCTTTATTGTGGGGGGAGGGTAGAACTCACATACTTTTTTTCCCTGTGTGCTCCTTGAACTCATACATTTGCTTAGCCAGGCATTTGTTTCAACCAACTGATGCAGCTTAAAAGACTACAATATGGGTATAAGGCAAAGAGAAGAAGGGAAAGATGTAGAAAGTATAAGGAGAAAAGGGCAAGGAATTCTATTTCAAGTATTGTCGCTCTGTTGTTAATAAGTTATTCAAAAGATATGAAAGAAGAAAACAAGATAAAAATAGAGAAAGTATCTTGTGGTACCAATGAAAAAATGATGGACTTGGAGACAGAGAAAATGAGTTAATCTTCTGGTCCTGCACTAACTATCTATATGATGTAATACAACTCACTTTGCCTCCTGGGGTTTCAGATTCATCATCACTAAAATGGGGACAATGTTAGACTAGTTGACCTCTGAGAATCCTTTCATCTCTAAATCAACAATTCCATAAGTTTATATTCCACCAACCAACACCAAAGCAAACATTTAATCTCCAAAGTAGAATTTCTGGGACAGATTCTTCCTGCCTTTCTTCTTTTTAGAAAATGACTTTCCAACCCACATTAGAAGTGATCAGTTTTCACTGACAAAGTGGTGGGTAAAATTATGATAAACATGCAGATAAACAACAGCGAAATCCTTTATCCATTAAACCAAAGCAAAGTTTATTGGAATCATCGTGATAGTGTTGCAATTTTACTTCTTCTATTTCCTAGTGTGTACTCTAATAGTATAACCCAAGTTAATTAATTCTACATAAAGAGAGTAAAAAACACTATTTATTCTTATTACTGCTGAGAAAAGGCAAAGGAAGAGAATGTAAGAGAAAGGGAAAGGGAAAATGAAACAATCAAGATCATTCAGAGAACTCTCCCCACCCTAACCCCATTCCATTCAGATTTAATAGGCACTTTTGATTCCTTGAAGACTATATAAGCATAGAACTCATTTGCCAAACATTTCAATATTTATATTTATTTTCCCAGACTTGCCATTTTGCTCTGATTTGGCTTTCATTTTTCAGTGATGCATTTGCTCTTTTTCAGCCTCTGCTTCCATAGGCAAATTTTACCTGGGCAGAGCCAGCTCAGGTTACAGATTAAGGCACTGTAATGTTTACTTACTTTTCTTAGGGACAAAGCTCAAACATCCTTGTCTGTTTATTACATTAAAAGATGGTTAAATACATTTCCCCAATAAGAGCCTCTTGTTTTCCATTTGGCAGCACATACCTTTGAAGTCCCTGGGGATGGTGTCTGTTCTTGCATTTTTTTCTTTGAAAACTGATTGTGTAAAACAAATCTGTTTCTTCTCCTAATGTACTTGGAAGGCTCCCCTTACTCTTTCATTACCCACATAATTTAAAAATCTGTTCATCTGCTCTGAATGATGGAAATGTTGTTTTTTCCCCCTATTGCAAGAGATTTTCTATCGACTAACAAAAAGTAAATGATCAAATATAATTTCCCATAGTTGAAATCAATGATAGGCTTTCTCAGCGATTGCTTTTAAATTGTCATTACAATCTCTCCCTAATTCTGTTTGTAACAATATTGACTTAAGTAGATTGTGGATAATGGGTAATAATCTTTACCCAAAAATCATTGCCTTGACAAAAGGCAATATAACAAGTACACTAAAAGGACCAATTGGTTAACAGAAGCATGATCCCAATGGTCTGATAAATGATAGGATATAAAGGTAGGAGCACTGGAACTGGAATCAAAGGACCTAGGTTCAACCCTTGTCTTCCACACTTACTGTCTAGATGACTATAGGCAAGTCACTAAATGTCTTTGGTCCTTGTAGTATCTTCTTGTAGAAAATGAATAAGCAGGCTAAGATGGCCCCTATGATTTATCCCAGGTATAAACATACGATAATCCCCTTTGAGGGAACTTCAAGGAAGATCTTTTGGTAAAATGTGGCAAAGAGAATTCAGGTGTTGTTCTACTCTATTCTACTTGGAAATAGATTATTTCCATGTGCATGAAGGGAACCCCCTGCCAGAATCAGATACTGGGGTCCTACCTATATCCCAGTACTGCTAGCACTATATTACATCATTGCACTATATTACATTGGGTTACTGGGCAAGTGACCTAGGCACTTGACCTTGAAATGATGGGGAAATTGATCCAGGTGTAAAGAGAGAAAATAAAATGGGGGATGCAGGAAGTGAGGGGCTCTCTATCTGCTGGGTGCAAGGCAAAAGGAAGCTGGCTGAGGAGCCATATGAAGGACAGTTACATGGCTAGTTAAATAGATTTCTTTCCTCTCTGTCCATCTGCCTTTTCTTATTCAAGAAAATATCAATAAACTCTATGAAAATTAAAGACCAAGAATTTAATTTAGTTATTACACGTCCCCTTGTTTGTACCAGGATGATAGAAATGCTTGGTGGAGCCTACCATCTTATTCATTTCCTTTGAACCCTTCCATAATACTAATGGAAGAATGCCCTGACCACAGTGGGCCATAGTGAAGCGATTGCTTAATAAGCTGTACCTGCCCAAGCAAAAAGAAATATAAAACCAAAGCAAGAAGACATTTTAGAGATTGAATTCTAACTTTTCATGTTCCTCTCACTCTACATGTGGGGACAGAGCCTAGGAGACATAATGTGTCTATTGGCCTGTTCCATTACACTTCCTAAATCTCCTTTTTTCTTTCCACAACTTAAAGCCAAGAGAGGCAGAATGGAATTCCTCAGAAACTGATAGAGAGCCAAGAAAACTTGTTAGAAGATTTGGATTTGTGTTAAGTCCAGGACTGAAAGGAAATAGCAGAAAATCAGGAAAAGTTTAAGACAGATCTGGTCAGAAAGGAAAGAGTTTTTGGAAAACATTGGATTGGCAGCTGAATAAGTAGCAGGAATGATTTAAGAAGGATCAACAAAAAAGTATATATCCAAATTAGATCACATTTTTTCCTGGCAGTGAGAGGAAATCCTGTCTCTGTGCAAATATAAAATTGTACATATAAAAATCAGAGAAGCAGTCAGTGTTAAGAGTTGGAAAATCCCACAGTAACACAGTCCCAGTGTGTTTTGTCCAGGTGAGTTAATCATTTAATCAATAGGCATTTTTAAAATATTTCCTTACCATGGGCTAGGCACTGCACTAAGCAAAGCAGATATCAAGAGAGTGGGAGGAAATCAAATAAACCCAAGCTCTGATGTTAATGAGAGGTCTAATAAGAGAGAACATGCAAATAACAAGGTACAAGAGAACCCCTGAAGCTCATTGAGCATGGGGGTAGCAGGAGTTAATATGACCAGCTCATACTTTAGAAAAAATTACTCTAAAAACTGAAAAGAGGATAAATTTTAGTGAGAAGAAACTTGGGGTCGAGTGACAATTTAGAGTATTTTCATAGTAGTCCAGCAAAACAATGATTAAAAGTTGAATGATAATTATGGCTACATGATTGGGGAGATGGGGATATATGAAAATATAATATAAAGGTAGAAATGACAAAATCTGACAAGAGATCTGTGTAGAGAATGAAAAATTAGGGATGACACTGGAAGTTATGAGTTTGGGTGACTAGGAGAATGATGGTGACCTGATAGGTGACATAATAGGGAATTTTGGAAGAAGTAAGGATTTGGGAGAAAAGATGAGTTCTCTTTGGGGCATTTAAGTTAGATATATATAAAAAATATTCAAGATATCCAAGAGAGATTTGGAGATGTATATCTGTAGCTCAACAGAGAGACTAGGTAGATAGTTCTAAGAGTATTCTGCACAAAGAATATAATTAAACAAAAGTTAGCCAATAAGATGGCAACTGAGAAAGTATGGAGCAAAAAGAGAAGTAGGCCAAGTACAGAATTTTTAGGAGATAGCTAAAGTTAGTGGATGAAGACTATAGATGAAGAACCAGACAAAAAGATGGAAGAATAGTTGGTCAGATAGGAGGAGAACCAAAAGAAAAACAATATCATAAAAATGTAGAAAGGAGAAAGTATCCAGAAAGAAGTGATTGGGCCAAATACTATAGAAAGGTTAAGGGGTTCAAGATTGAGAAGAGATATTTATATCAGGCTTTTAAAAGGCCATAAGTAACTGATTTTAGTTGAATAAAGAGGTGAGAAACCAGATTTCTTAGGTTTTGGAAGAGAATGAGGGGAAAGGATTAAGAAATATTAATGGTAAACAATTTTCAGAATGAGTTTAACTAAGAAAATGTAGAACTAATGGTGATGGTTGGATTAGGTGAGGATTTTCTAAGAATAGAGACATGAATATGATTGTAGGCAATAGAGAGAGACCCAAACATAGGGAGAGACTTGGAGATTAGAAAGAAAGTAGGGATATAGTAATTGTCTAGATAAAATAAGACTTAGCAACTGTCATCCTGGGCAAGTAAGTTACTTAGCCCTGTTTTCCTCAGTTTCTTCAACCTTTAAATGAGCTAGAATAGGAATTGTCAAACTGCTTCAGTAGTTTTTATAAGAACACTCCAAATAGGCTCCTGAAGAGTAGGACATAACTTAAACAACTGAACAACAATGAAAAGCAATTTGCTGGATAAAACTGAAGGAAATGTGATCAAGGATTGAAAGAATTGACATTTGTCATATACATCTATAATGGTTCCCTATTATAATTGGGGTACACAGGCTTCCTCTTATTCCAGGGACATAACTACAACACATTGAAGGTATTACGCAGCAGAATCGTCTCCAAAGTTTAGTTCCCAAGCCCCTTCCTATGTATTTATTTTTACTAGTCAGATAGGGGGCATGTTCAGTTCACACACACACACACACACACACACACACACACACACAAAAACCCATTAATGACATAAAAATAATAAATTTAAACATAGTAATAGCAGCACCATACATTCATAAACATTAAATTCACTCTTCTACAAATATACAGAAAGCTCACCTGCAAGGGCAAACAGACACTGGAAAAATATACGGAGAGGTCACACACAATGAGGTATAAAGTATGCCACTGGATGTGTAAAGTTTCTAAGGGCTTGACCTGATTGTCATTGGGTTCCTTTCTTCTTCATATATCCAACTATCTTCAAGGACACCAAATACTCCTTTATAATCTACATATTAGGAATGCTTCCAAAGAGGAGGGCTCTAGCACATTTAAGCTGTTCTTTCAGGATGTTACTTCCTTTGCTTTTCCAGAGCACTCTGTGAAGTGCTATATTTCGGACTCCCTGCTACTCTGTCTACCATCTCTTGTGAGGTTATGATGAGTAAATCTCTCCCAAACACAAAAAAGATACAACTCTCATTAGGCAATGACTTTCTCTACCATGAAACTTCACCTTTCAGCTAGGCAAATCAAAAAGGAACAGAGCTAGGGTTTAGACAAATTCTTTTTTTGTCTCTTCTATATGTTGAACTCTTGACTACCATCCCTTCTGAGTTTCTCAATTCAACTTTTTTTGTTCTTAATTCTTATTGTAGGCAGCTAAGTGATGTAGTGGATAGAATTCAGGAATTAGAATCAGGAGGATCTGAGTTCGGATCCTCTCAGGTATTTATTAGCTCTGTGACCCTGGGTGAGTCACTTAACCTTTGTTTGCCTCCGTTTTCTCATATGTAAAATGAGGATAATCATAGCACCTGCCTCACATTTGTGAATGTAACAAAATTCACGCTAGCTCCTACTAACTTAGATTTCACTTTTTCCCTCTGATGCCAGAGATGATCCACATGAGATGGGGAGTTTGAACCATGATGACCTTGGAACCAGTATTGTGGGCAGAATGATGCAAGAAAGTCTATCCTGGAAACCCTGAAAAGCTCTAGAAATCTTAGAGAATTAGGGAATATCTAAGCTATCTTCAGATAGCCCCAAACCCGACAGATTTTATTCTCCCAACAGTAAGAGTGGACTCCTGCACCTCGGTATCATTTAGTTACTGACAATAAGATTAACTTGTAAATAGAAGTATTTACTTCAGAAGTAGAGACATAAATATACACACATTCCCTTGACACATGGGAGAGGAAAAGTATAATGTTCACAGCTTATCTCAGATCTGACGGAGCACAGTCCCAGTTCTAAGTCTGCCTTAAGCTCAATCACATTGGCTTCTCAGGGCTTGCATGTTGGCCTGCCTTTTTGCATCATACTGCCTGCAATTCTGACTCCAGGGTCATCATGGTTCAAACTCTCAGTCCCCTAGAGATGACTTCTGGCACCTGAAGCTGAGGAGGACAAACAATAGAAGGAAACAATACCTCCAAGTGCATTTCTTGGAACAGGGACAAAAGAGGGAGAACAGGGAATGGCAAGTCCTTCAGTTCACAGCATCCATCTTGCAGGAGAACTGTGATCCTCCACTTTTGAACAAAGTGGATAAGAACCCTTGAAAAGAATGTAACAGAACCAGAAGGGATTGGCTCAGCCTTTCACGTTTTAAAGATCTAGGCATCCAGTTCTAAAAGGTTATCACCAGAGTTCCGGGTTAAGATGGCGGCAGAGTAAAAAGCAGCTGCTTAACCTCTCCTAACCGAAACATATAGGACTCCTTAAGGGAACATAAAAACAAATCCAGACTAACAAAGGGACCCCACAACAGGACTCAGCATTGAAGGTACATGGGATCGGGGCATTTCCACGCTATAAGGGGGTGAAATAGCTCTACTAAAATGTGAGCTGAGCAACCCCCTAATCCCCCTACAGGGCCAAAGCCAGCTCACAAGAGTTAGAGCAAGTTTGGGGCTACTTGATGGCTACCTGGGACCACCAGGGCCTGTTCTTGAGAGCAGCAAGACTTAAGACCCCAAGAGGCTAAAGAACACACAGAGTTTGAACACAGATCCTGAGCACAGGCACGGTCGCAGCTGCAGACGCAGATCCCAAGCTCAGGCTCGGACCTTGAGCAGGGACCCAGTGCAGAGGGATGCATGACTATGGAAACAGCACCCTGAGACTGTTAAAGGAGCTTCAGGTAGAGGAACAAGCAAGGGGACCACTAGGAGGCTTGACCCTGAGAACAACTAGACCTGAGACCTCAGGAGCCCAAAGAGAGCAGACAGACCCTGGGTGTGAGGGTAAAGCTGAGAGGGAGCAGGGCTAAAAACAGAAAACCAAAATCGAGAACCCCAGAAGAGAAAGATCATCAAGCAGAAATCTGTAACACTCAACAACTTTTACACAGAGAAAATCCAGACAACAGAAGAGGAGAACAAACAAGTAATCACATCCAAACCTTCCTAAAAAAAATGAAAACTCGTCACAAGCTATTGAAGAGTTCAAATATGAGATTATGAAAAAGATGGTAGAGAACTGGCAAGAAAATAACAGTTTAAAAGGCAGAATTTGGCAATTAGAAAGTGAGGCTCAGAAATCAAATGAATGGATAAGCAAATTGAAGACCAGAAATGACCAGCTGGAAGACTTGAAGAACCAAACAGACCAGATTCAAAAGGAAAACCAAAAGATTATGGCCAAAAACCAGTCTCTAAAGGATAAAATTGGGCAATTCGAAAAAGATGCCTTCAAATCAAAAGAATTGATAAGCAAATTGAAGACCAAAATCAAACAGCTGGAAAACAGGAAAGACCAAATAAAAAAGAAAAATCAAAAGAATATAGCAGAAATCCAGTCCCTAAAGACAAGAATTCTGCAAATAAAAGCCAATGATCTCTCAAGACAACAAGAACAAATAAAGCAAAATCAAAAGACTGATAAAATAGAAGGAAACATGAAATATCTCAATGAGAAATTGACAGATCAAGAAAACAGGTCTAGAAGAGATAATTTGAGAATCATTGGCCTTCCTGAAAAAGCAGAAATTAATAGAAATTTGGACTCCATACTAAAGGAAATTATTCAGCAAAATTGCCCTGAAATTCAACAAGAGGGCAATATAGACATAGAAAGGATCCATAGATCTCCCTCTACACTAGATCCAGAAAAGACAACCCCCAGGAATATAATAGCCAAATTCAAGAGGTTCCAAGTTAAAGAAAAATTTTTACAAGAAGCCAGGAAGAGACAATTCAGATATCAAGGACCACCAATCAGGATCACACAAGATCTGGCAGACTCCACACTACAAGACCTCAAGGGTTGGAATATGATATTCAGAAAGGCAAGAGAACTGGATCTACAACCAAGGTTCACCTACCCATTAAAACTGACTTTATACTTCCAGGGGAAAGTATGGGCATTCAACAAAATTGAAGATTTCCAAGTATTTGCACAGAAAAGACCAGGACTAAATGGAAAGTTCGATATCCAACCACAAAAACTAAGAGAAACATTGAAAGGTAAATAAGAAACAAAGTGGAAAGAAAGAAAACTCTTATTTTTAAATTTGTCTCTTTAAGGGCTTCAATAACATCTAATTATTTGTATTCCTATATGGAGAAATATTATGTGTAATTCTCTGTAGTGAACTCTATTCACTATTATAGTATCCACTATTATAGTCATTAGAAAAATAATTCACAGGGAAAGGTTGGAGTACTAAATGGTCTAAGATGATAAGGGGGAGGGTGGGAAAGAGGGGGTGTGAATAGTAGAGGACACCAAAAGAAACTTGAATGAATAAGAAAAATAGAATAATCTATTACACACAGAGGGCATGGGAAGGGAAGAGGATGAATACTATTATAAGAAGGAGAGGAAGAGAGCATTAAGAGGTAATATTTAAACCTTACTCTCAGTGTAATTAACCCTGAGAGGGAAGAGTAGCTATATGCATTGGGGTATAAAAGTCTATCTAACTCTACTGAGAAAGCCAGAAGGGATAAATTGAGGGGAGCAGGGGAGGGGGAGGTCAAAAAATGGAGGGGAGAAGAAGGGGGAGGGAATTCATTAGGCCTTAAAAATAAAAAGGGGAATAATAAGGGAGGGGGTAGAAAGGGTAGTAAATCAAGGGAGGGGACAAGGGTTACTGGTTTAAAACAAATCACTGGTTTAAAAGGAAATAGCCTAAGATGAAGGGGTAGAACTAAGAGAGTATACCAAAATGTTGGGGAATACACAACTGATAATTGTAACTCTGAATGTGAATGGAATGATTGATTATACTAAATTAAAAAGCTTTTGTACAAACAAAAACAATGCAACCAAATCAGAAGGGAAACAACAAATTGGGAAAAAATCTTTATAACAAAAAACTCTGACTGGGGTCTAATTACTCAAATATACAAGGAGTTAAAGCAATTGTATAAAAAATCAAGGCATTCCCCAATTGACAAATGGGCAAGGGACATGAATAGGCAATTTTTAGATAAAGAAATCAAAATTATCAATAAGCATATGAGAAAGTGTTCTAAATCTCTAATAAAATTAGAGAAATACAAATCAAAACAACACTGAGGTATCACCTCACACCTGGCAGATTGGCTAAAATGATAGTAGGGGAGTGTAATGAATGTTGGAGGGGATGTGGCCAAATTAGGACATTAATGCATTGCTGGTGGAGTTGTGAACTGATCCAACCATTCTGGCTGACAATTTGGAACTACGCTTAAAGGACTATAAAAGATTGCCTGCCCTTTGATCCAGCCAGACCATTGTTGGGTCTGTACCCCAAAGAGATCATAGATAAACAGACTTGTACAAAAATATTTATAGCCACGATTTTTGTGGTGGCAAAAAACTGGAAAATGAGGGTATGCCCTTCAATTGGGGAATGGCTGAACAAACTCTGATATGTGCTGGTGATGGAATATTATTGCGCTAAAAGGAATAATAAACTGGAGGAATTCCATGTGAACTAGAAAGACCTCCAGGAATTGATACAGAGTGAAAGGAGCAGAGCCAGAAGAACATTGTACACAGAGACTGATACACTGTGGTAAAATAGAATGTAATGGACTTCTGTAGTAGCAGCAATGCAATGATACATAACAATTCTGAGGGACTTGTGGAAAAGAACACTATCCACACTTAGAGGAAGAACTACAGGAGAGGAAACACAGAAGAAAAGCAACTGCTTGAACACATGGGTTGAGGCAGACATGATTGGGGATGTAGACTCAAACCTACCACACCAATGCAACTATTAACAATTTGGAAATAAGTCTTGTTTGATGACACATGTTAAAACCAGGGGAAATGTGCATAGTCTATGTGGGGGAGTGGAGGAGGTCAGGGTGTGAAGGGGAAAGTAAGAACATGAATCATGTAACCATAATAACTTTTCTAAAAAATAAAAATTATTAAAAAAAAAAAGGTTACCACCAACCATGTATTAGGAGACATAGTAGGTTCCATGTTAGCCAAAGTGGGCATGTTCTAAATGTCTCCATCTTAAGAGAACTGGGCATGTCCAGAGAAGTCCAACTTACCTGAGCATAAAGTGAGATATTTATAAAGTGCTTTACAAATCTTAAAATGCCATAAAAGTTTAGCTATTATTATTACCCATCTGGCAAGACTGATATACTCATGGCTTTACTTCCTCAAACTAAAAAGCAGCTCACCAACACTATAATGAGAAAACTTTCCAGCACTCCCTTTATCATGTTCCTCTATTCTGTTCAAATAGTAGTGGCTGTGAGGGCCCACAGGCTGGTGACCTTTGTCCCACTTTCCTCCAGTGATGCATCATAGTCTGGTCTCTCCCAGGGCTCCCTATACAACTTTTCATTTTCTCTAAAAAGGTAAATATAGACCTTCCTGTACATGAAGATATTTTTCTCAAATCAAAAGTAAGAATTTATTTATGACCAAATTCTGTGTGAGAATGTAAAAGAAATAAAACTTCAATTTCTATAAAATTTAATTTGAGCAAAGTTGGGTGATGAATTTCATCCTATGATCTCTGGAATACAGAGGTCAATAAAACATGATACAAAAACCTAGGCTGATTTTTTAAAAAACTAGTACAACTGTGATTTCATTCATTTCCATGTTGTCACATAGAAGAGCCTTCACTGAATCTTACTTTTAAACCCTAAAGGTCTAATGAATGCCAAGGAAAAATTTTTCCCATTCAAATATATTTAATTAGTCCTGGAGATCACAATAATTAGAGATTCCTTACCTCTAGAATTTTCTTATTCAGGAATCTCTGATTTTTTAAGTATGCCTTACCACAGATTATCAGACCAACTCCTTCACCATTGAAAGGATTACTTCCATAAATTATTGTGACAGAAAAAGAAAATCATCATCTGGTAACTAACCTCTTTGTGACATGTCCCTCTTAAATGAACTAACCTGGTCCACTGCTAAAACAGTTCATACCTGGAGCCATTCTTAAAAACTGTTTCCCACTGGAAGGGACTTGTAACAGCTTGCATTTTGCTGGCAAAAACTTCAAGAACCCAGGGTCACCTCCATTTCATGGATGAGTTATCAGAGAAGAAATTTAGTGAAGAATTTTAGGGTGTATAAAAACATGAACTCAACTGAAAAAAAACTTAGAAGAGCATGGTCCAACTATCCACACAGAAGAGAATAAGTGAATGAAGAGTGTTTATTTTTACACTGTGTTATGCATTTAGACAGCAAACAGAGCTCATTTTGTGTGTGTGTGTGTGTGTGTGTGTGTGTGTGTGTGTGTGTGTGTGTATGTGCAAGTGTGTGTGTGTATACCAGTGGTTCCCAAACTTTTTTGATCTCCTGCCCCCTTTCCAGAAAAAATATTACTTAGTGCCCCTTGGAAATTATGAAACTATTTATTGAACTCAGAATAGAATGTAATACAAAAAAAGTGTGGCCATCACTGCCTCCCTGGATCGCTGCAGCACCCACCAGGGAATGGTAGCATCCACTTTGGAATCACTGGTGTATACATTTTATTTATATATACATATATATAAAAAATTGGGGATTGTTGGAAAGATATGCAGAAGAATAAATAAAGGACTAGAATTCAAAGGGAGGTAAAGATTAGGTGAATTGCCTTTGGGAAATTATAATGTTCTTGAAATAAAAGCTGGTCAAGGAATGTACTGGAATCAACTCTAACCAGTTTGAAAGAGCCAATTGTTAAACTTTTCAGTTCAAGTTTTTAAGGTAGTAGAGTGAATAACCATTTATTAATAATCTACTATGTGTAAAGTACTTAATAAATATCCTCATTTGATCCTGTTTTATTTAAACATCAGAAATCAGCACTCATTATAAATCAGTTACATACTGTCTTGCTGATTGCCTTAACTTAAGAAAGTATTAATAATGCAGATTAAGTTTAAAAGTGTATTGTATTTTTTTCAGAGAGTACAGTTGTTCAATAATTACCAACATGCTATTGAGCCAGTCCTTTTAATATCAGCTTCTATTAGTGTTTTATATTGGTACAAGTCTAAGAATACAGCAGTCTCTAAAATATCATTGAGGACTATGGAAAGACACATAATGGGTCCAAGAAGGCTGCAATGCATTACAAATAAAATATTAAGAAGAAATGGAATAAAAGATGACATTAAAGAGATATAGATGAGTGAAGAAGATGGATTAACTATTGATGAGTTCAAGGATTAGCTGAGCTCATGTGTTCCCCTTGTATTCTCATGATGTCAACAAAAAGTAGAGAATGTATCTTGCACATTGGATAAATTGCCAGAGAGCATACACATTGGCATATATAGACAAGATAGACAGACATGGATGGCTGATGATTGGCATCATTGTAGGGAATAGCCATATAGATTAGATCACATATACATTGTAAAACATGAGTTAAAATATGCCCTATTCCAAACAGGACATGAAATGTTAAATATAGAATAATCCAAATAATCCATTTCATTATTTTTGACTTTTGTAGAATTATTTTTTCTAACCTTTCAATTTACTTTATGAGGCCATGAAGAACTCATTGAATACATTGCTCTCAAAAAAAAGTTCTATCTCCTGAGGAAAATTTTCCTGGAACAATTCCTCATTCACCACATGCTTGGAGACAATTTTCCATTATATTTTTCTAATCTTATTTCTTGTGGATATCTTTCTTAGTTTTAAAACTCTTGATCTGATCTTTAGATTAGCTCTTTCTTATCCTCATCTCATTAATTGGAATGTTTACCTTAATGAACTCTTTATTTGATTGAATCAATGTGGAGTACAGGCTTTTTTCCCATGGATATATTTTCTCTCCAAATTTGACCCAAGTTTTCCTCAACTTCTTACAAGAGGGCTTCTACTGCAATCAGTTATCAAAGACCTTGTAATTTCCAGATTCAAGATCTCTCCTTGACCTTTGTACATTTGACATTTTTATCACTTCCTTCATTTGGATAATGTCTTCTCCTTTGGTAGCTGTTTACCATATGCTTATTCTTCTATTGCTCATTTTAAGATCTAATGTGTCTCTTTTTCCCCATGTATGATTCTTGCTTCACAAGTTTTTTGCCATCAGTCCTATTCTCTCAACAAATTATTTCGTCATCCATGTCCTTGGCCTTAATTTTCAACATTTTTGTAATTGATTCTCAAATCTCAACTTCTAACACTGATTCTTCTCCAAGGCTACGGATTTGCATCTGTTACTTTAACATCTAAGTCTACATATACTGACAATAACTCACCCTATCTCAAACACTCAAATAAAGCTTAATAACCCCCAACTGTACCCCCCAAAAACATTCCTCCTGATTTTAGCATGGTAAAACCATTCTTACCATCTCTCAATCATAATGGGTACTCTTTGACACATCTGACCTTTTCCTACATATACTCATGGATATATAGTTTTATAAATATACACATACACATATGTGCATTTAGATATGAGATATTTAAATACATATCCCTTTGTTTAAAGGGAAAGGATCTCACATCAGTCACATATGAAAGACTTCCCAAAGTTTTAATACTTCCAAAATAGTTCAATACAATGCATGTCATTTTTTAATTACAAAGTTGATTAGAGAAAATACTAGGAACAAAATGCTTAGTTTTAAATAGCCTAATAATAAGAGAAATATCTGTTATAGTTGGTAATTTACAGAAGAAAATGTTGATTTTTAAGTCTCATTTTATCTAAAAGATAACACGAAATAAATTCTGTAGCATGGGAGCTCCTGCCTCTTCAAAAACTTTGACTGTAGTATGTAAGGTTTCTCTGAAACAGGCAATGTTTCTAGTTTTTTCTTAGAATCAGCACAGGGGGTTGTAAATTTAAAATATCCTTACTATCTTTCATATTAAAAACCAGTTCAAGAAGATGGCGGCAGAGTAAAAAGAAGCTGCTTAATCTCTCCTAACTGAAGCATATAGGACTCCTCAAGGGGACATAAAAACAAATCCAGACAAACAAAAGGACCCTACAACAAGGTGCAGCATTGAAGGTATGTGGAATTGAGGCATTTCCACGCTATAAAGGGGTGAAACAGCTCTCACTAGAGCGTGAGCTGAACAAGCCCCTCCCCCACTCCCCCACATCACGTACAACACCAAGGCCAGCGTACAAGAGTTAAAGCAGGTTTGGGGCACCCATTAAATCATTGGCATCTCCAGGGCCTGTTCCTGAGAGCAGCAAGACTTAGGATCCCAAGAGGCTAAAGAACGCACACAGACTTTGAATACAGACCCTGAGCGCTGGCTCGGGTGAAGGCATTGACTTAGGCGTGGACAAGGATCTTGAGCGCAGGCTTGGACCTCTGGTGGGGACCCTGTGAAGAAGGGAGCACAGCTGTGGAAGCAGCACCCTGAGACTGTTGAAGGAGCCTCGGGCAGAGGGGCAGACTAGGGGGGCCACCAGGAGGCTTAACCCCGAAACAACGAGACCTGAGACCTAGAGAGTGCAGACAGACCCTGAGTGTAAGGATAAAGCTGAGAAGGCGCAGGGCTAACAATGGCAAGCCAAAATCAGGAACCACAGAAGAGAAAGATAATCAAGAAGAAATCTATAACACTCTTCAACTTTTACACAGAGAAAATCCAGACAACAGAGCAAACAGCAGAGGAGAACAAGCAAGTAATCATATCCAAACCTTCCCAAAATAATGAAAATTGGTTACAAGCTATTGAAGAGTTCAAATCTGAGATGATGAGAAAGATGGAAGAGATCTGGCAAGAAAATAACAGTTTAAAAGGCAGAATTTTGCAATTGGAAAATGAGGCTCAAAAATCAAATGAACTGATAAGCAAATTGAACACCAGAAATGACCAGATTGAAAAGGAAAACCAAAAGAATATATCCTAAAACAAGTCCCTAAAGGCTAGAATTGAGCAATTAGAAGCTAATGATCTCTCAAGACAGCAAGAACAAATAAAACAAAGTCAAACGACTGATAAAATAGAAAGAAACATGAAATATCTCAATGAGAAAGTGACAGAGCAAGAAAACCAGTCTAGAAGAGACAATCTGAGAATCATTGTTCTTCCTGAAAAAGCAGAAATTAATAGAAAGGGACTCCATACTAAAAGAAATTATTCAGCAAAATTGCCCTGAAGTTCTACAACAAGAGGGCAATATAGACATTGAAAGGATCCATAGATCACCCTCTACACTAGACCCAGAAAAGACAATACCCAGGAATATAATAGCCAATTTCAAGAGCTTCCAAGTAAAAGAAAAAATCTTACAAGAAGCCAGAAAGAGACAATTCAAATATCAAGGAGCACCAATCAGGATCACACAGGATCTGGTAGCCTCCATGCTAAAAGACCTCAAGGGTTGGAATATGATATTCAGAAAGGCAAGAGAACTGGGCCTTCAACCACGGATTCACTACCCATCAAAACTGACTATATACTTCCAGGGGAAAGTATGGGCATTCAACAAAATTGAAGATTTCCAAGTATTTGCACAGAAAAGACCAAGACTAAATGGAAAGTTTGATATCCAACCACAAAAATCGAGAGAAACATGAAAAGGTAAATAAGAAACAGAGGGGAAAGAAAGAAAACTCATAATTTTTAAATTTGCCTCTTTAAGGGCTTCAATAAGATCTAATTATCTGTATTCCTATGTGGAGAAATGCTATGTATAATTCTCTGTAGTGAACTGTATTCACTATTATAGTATTCACTATTATAGTCATTAGAAGAATAATTCATAGGGAGAGGGTGGAATCAAAATAGACAATGAGGAAACTAAGCTATCACTCTTTGCAGATGATATGATGGTATTCTTAAAAAATCCTAGAGAATCAACTAAGAAGCTTGTAGAAATAATCAACAACTTTAGCAAAGTTGCAGGATACAAAATAAATGCACATAAATCATCAGCATTTCTATATATTTCCAACACATTAGAGCAGCAAGAGGTAGAAAGAGAAACGTCATTTAAAATCACCCTAGACAATATAAAATACTTGGGAATCTATCTACCAAAACAAACACAGCAATTATACGAAAGCAACTACAAAACACTTTCCAAAAAAATAAAACTAGATCTCAACAATTGGAAAGCCAGTGATGGGTCGGACGAGCTAACATAATAAAAATGACCATTCTACCCAAATTAATTTACCTATTTAGCGCCATACCTATCAAGCTACCGAAAAACTTCTTTACTGAATTAGAAAAAAACTATAACAAATTTCATTTGGAATTACAAAAGATCAAGAATACCAAGGGAAATAATGAAAAAAAAATGTGAAGGAAGGGGGCCTAGAAGTACCAGATATTAAACTATACTATAAAGCAGCAGTCATCAAAACAATATGGTACTGACTAAGAGACAGAAGGGAGGATCAGTGGAATAGACTTGGGGTAAATGACATCAGCAAGGCAGTGTATGATAAACCCAAAGAGCCCAACTTTTGAGACATGAATCCACTATTTGACAAAAACTGCTTGGAAATTTGGAAAACAATATGGGAGAGATTAGGTTTAGATCAACATCTCACACCCTACACCAAGATAAATTCTTGGGACATTAATGCATTGCTAGTGGAGTTGTGAACTGATGCAACCATTCTGGATGGCAATTTGGAACTATGTTCAAAGGGCTATAAAAAAATGCCTGCCCTTTGATCTAGCCATACCATTATTGGGTTTGTACCCCAAAGAGATCATAGATAAACTTGTACGAAAATATTTATAGCTGCGCTTTTTGTGGTGGCAAAGAACTGGAAAAGGAGGGTATGTCCTTCAATTGGGGAATGGCTGAACAAATTGTGGTATATGCTGGTGATGGAATACTATTGTGCTCAAAGGAATAATAAACTAGAGGAATTTCATGTGAACTGGAAAGACTTCCAGGAGTTGATGCAGAGTGAAAGGAGCAGAGCCAGAAGAACATTGTACACAGAGACCAATACACTGTGGTAAAATAGAATATAATGGACTTCTGTACCAGAAGCAATGCAATGACACAGGACAGTTCTGAGGGATTTATGGAAAAGAACGCTACCCACATTCAGAGGAAGGACTGCAGGAGAGGAAACATATAAGAAAAAACAATTGCTTGAACGCATGGGTTGAGGTGGACATGATTGGGGATGTAGACTCGAAATTACCACACCAATGCAACTAACAACAATTTGGAAAAATGTCTTGATCAATGACACATGTTAAAACCAGTGGAATTGTGCGTTGGCCATGGGTGGGGGTTGAGTGGGGGGTGAAGGGGAAGTAGGAGCATGAATCATGTAACCATGTTAAAAATGAATATTAATAAATGTTTAAAAAACAGTTCATGACTGCATGTAATTCTGTTAGCAGAAATATAAGTAATTTAACCTAATTTTCTCACTAATTAAATTAAATTTAAAAAGTACGTACTTATTTTTGGATACTACAGGATACTCATACAGAAATTATTTTTATATTCCTTTCCTACAGGATTTGAAAAGTAGGTTATCAGATATCATTGTCTTCAAGGTAACATTGCTTTAAAAAAACTATCTTCAACTTGTCTCTGGAAATATACCCAATATATGTTATACCTCCTTATTTCCTCATTTCTATTGAGGTTATCACCAAATGGATAGTGTTTTCTCCTTCCAAAATTACTCTTCACATACTTCTGTGTTTATCTCATGCCTCCCAGTACCTTGAAACTTCCCTAGAAGGCAGGCTATGTCCATTTTTTAACCTATATTTTCTGAAAACTAAGAACAATGGTTTGCACATAATGAGTACATAATAACTATTCGTTGAATTGATCTGAAGAGCATAAAGGAGATTAGCCTCACTTTCTTTTTTTGTTAGGGTTAGTAGATTAGATGCTGTTCACATGGAAAATTTAGATTTCATAAAGGCATTTGGCAAACTCTGTTATATTATTCTAATGTATGAGATGGAGACGTGGAAGCTATGATGGTACAGTAAGGTAGATTAGTAATTGCTTGAGTGAACAGTACAAAGTCATTAATGGAACAAAGTCCAATTGGAGGAAGAAGGATATGTCTTTGACTCTGCTGTTTAACATTTTCATCAGTCAGTTGATGAAAGGCAAAGGTGCAGATAACATATGGCTGGGGGATGCTTAATATATTGGTTATGGGAGACAGGATCCAAAAATCTTGATATCTTAGAAGTTTTGATGGATTTTAAAATGGTATTTAACAGGGATAAAGGCAAAGTCATACTGTAAGAAGGAGACTTAATTAAGCTGTCCCTCATTTGTATTAGTTTAAGAATCGTTTTACTTTGATACCTTGTAATTGTGGGATTTGTAGTAAGAATTTAGTCCTAGACGAAAGTCTGTATATATAACTGGATTAAAAATGAAGTCCCAGTGAGATACCTATGTTATAATTTCAAATATTGGTATTGTTACAGTAACTTGAGGAGTGTGTGTTATTACATTAATGATAAGTGAGTTACTTTGTTAATCCTAGATGCATGAATCTATTTTATATTGTACTTTCTATCAAACTAATCCATGTTAGGAGGCAAAGGGACCCAAAAGACACCCAAAGGTCATTGAGGACAGATGTCCTTAGATGGCTGGAGCTTTGAGCCCAGGGCCCACAGAGGGCTCCTACGGAGCAGAATTTACGATCAAGATTGACCTGTAAAGAAACCCCAGTCAAAAGTGTGCTGGCCTGTCCATGACCTATAAATCACTATGACTCACATCAAAAGTGATCTCTGTAAGTCTTCACCCCATCTTCAAATTCATCTAATTGCATTTTTATTCTTAAAAAAAACCCCTTAATTGTTCTTCTATTACACCAACATGTCTGCATTTTCTAAATAGACTAATTGGCTTTTCAGGCTTTCACGTTTACCTTAAAAGCCATGACTTCAGATGCAGTAGAACATTTTCCCCCCCACAGAGACTTCATGATTAATTTAGACCATAAGCCTCAGTCTTTGAAAAAGTATGAGCCAGATAGGATAATGATAACATTGCTTCTTTCCTCTATTTTTAAGCAGGAAATTACCTGACTCTAACAATGAACGATCATTGAAATCAT
The DNA here is from genome assembly GCF_016433145.1 of Gracilinanus agilis. NCBI lineage: Eukaryota > Metazoa > Chordata > Mammalia > Didelphimorphia > Didelphidae > Gracilinanus > Gracilinanus agilis. The sequence goes on along the minus strand of NC_058135.1, from coordinate 66,057,470 downwards.
CACACGATGTGTCTGGCAGTAGCTTTTCATCAATGTCACCACTTGTCAGGGCTTCATCTGATGTGATAAACTAGAGGATTGATCAGTGTCCTTTAGTTTCCTTTTGTTGTCTTGCTTTCACCTCATACTATTTCTGTCTAATTTGCTCTTTTGGCCAGATGTTGCTTATGGTATGTCTTTGTTCGTGTATTGAATAAGAATTTGTGTGTGTGTGTGTGTGTGTGTGTGTGTGTGTGTGTGTGTGTGTGTGTATGTGTGTGTGTGTTAAAGAAAGAAAAAAAAAACAAAGACTTGCATTCCATAAGCACTCATCGTAGACCTGCTTTGTTTCAATTTTTCTCTGGCCAATGTCTATCGTGCCAGACTAACCTCATTACTCACTTTGAAGCCTCTCAATTCTCCAGCAAGAGCAGCACAGGGGCATCCACTTTGTTCTGTAGGAAAGTCCCTGATTGTTTGATGCATTATTACCTTTTGCCTATCCATGCACAAGGGATAGTGGCACTTGTGGAGGGATCACATCAAGAGAGGAAGCATAAATCCATGTTTCTGCCTCTCTAAACACAAGTTGTGACTCTAGCTGTACTTTGAAAGCCATGGGCTTTTCTCTATACTATGCAAGGAAGAATTTTCCTATTCAGAAGGTAGCTGGGCCTCTTTCACTGACTTTAGGCTCAGATCCCCTATAGATGGTATTTAGTTCTCTCTAAAAATCTCTAAGTATGGTCTATAATTTACGCTTAGGCAAGCTTTTCTGTTCTCAATACAAAAGATCATAATAGCATGGGCCTGATGTCCCTATAACCTTTCCTCCTTCCAACCTAATCTTTGAGCCATGAAAATTGGACTCATAGTTGGGAACTGAGGTTCTTCAGGGAAAAATTATTATATTGTAGGACAGTATAAAACATTTGAGACATAAGTCTAGCTTTTCCTCTCCTATCGATTGAGTCAATCGAATGTAAGTTCCTTGAGGAAGGGTATTTGTTTGGTTGTTTGCTCTGATTTGTTTCTCTTTATTTTACTTTGTTTTGATCTCGGCATCTACTTCAGTATCTTTCATAAAGCAGGCCTATAGCAAATGCTAGTTTGTATTGCATTCAAATAATTCTTTAATTCTATTCCTTACCTACACAAATAAAATATTGTGGAAGTATAATAAAAATTTGACATGGCTATAAAATCCTAGTTTGGGGACTATAGACTCTATCACCAAAGTACAATATGGGATAGTTTCACACAACACAAAATACCCTGATGTCCAATGCTTTGGTGTTCTTATGTTTCAACACTTTGAGTTTATTGAATTCTTAGTTCTGACCATATGGGTCTAAGAGCTGATTCATTGCATAAATCTTTTATCTCATGAAAATGATACTAAAATAGTTAGATCTTAGGCAAAGGAAGCTCTGTGGGATTTTATGAAGGCTATGAATTATTTGGTGTCACTTGGATAATTAGAGATCAGAAATTTGGAATTCAACATAACTCTGAGCCATGCAGGTTTAATTTTAAAGTCTCCTCTCCTCCCTACTACTGTTTTCATTGTCTTTCTGTCTCTTTTTCTTTCCCTCTGTCTTTTCCCCCTTCTTCCATCTTTCCATATCCCTCTTTCTGTTATCTGTCCTTCTGTGAGTATATGTGGAAGGGGAGAGAGAGAGAGAGAGAGAGAGAGAGAGAGAGAGAGAGAGAGAGAGAGAGAGAGAGAGAGAGGTTGAGAAAGATATTGAGAGAGAGGGGAAGAGAGCAGAGTGAGGGCATATATTTTTTGTTCAGTTGTTTTCAGTCATGCCCCACTCTCTGTGACACCTTTTGGGTTTTTCTTGTCAAAGATACTGGAACGATTTATAATTTCCTTCTCTAGCTCATTTTAGGGAGGAACTGAGGCAAACAGTTAAATGACTTATCCAGAGTCACACACCTAGTAAATGTCTGAGATTTAATTAGAACTCATGAAGATGAGTCTTTCTGATTCCAAGCCCAGTGCTCTATCCACTGTATCACCTACTGTCCATAAATAGATATGTATGTATTTATGTATATACCAGCATGCATATATGTGAAAAATACAGGGTATCGATAAAGCCACAGTTGATTTTTAGAACACCCTCTATATGGATGTGTATGTGTCTGTGTGTGTATATATATATACATATATGTATATGTGTATATACATATATGTATGTATGTATATATGTATTTATGTATTATCTATTCTGTATTGATATATGCATATCAACATTTACATAGTTATTTCTATGTCCCTGCCATCTAACCTTCTCTCTCTTCTCCACCTTTCTCCCCTCTTTTCTTCTCCTCCACACCCGCTGGCCTCTCCCATAATGATCAGGTAGGGAAGGGGTTTATTTAGGATCCTGAACAAAAGGCTTTCTCCCTTGTTATTTGCCAGTACAACTCTACAATCTTCAGTGCTGAGAAGGCTAATAGGTTATAACAATATTCAGAGACTAGTCTAGGTTTTGAGCAATGGTTAGTAATTTGTTCCATGGTGGTTTCTAAGGCCCACACAAACATAGCATGTAGGAGCCTGCTCCTTGTATACACACATATATGTGTATATGCATGTGTTTATATGGAGAAAGAGAAAGAGCAAGATTCCTATATGATAGTATGCTGGGATGCTAGGAGTGCTTCCAGATAACAGTAGTTGGAAATATGTTTTTCTAGTGGAATTATTGTTGAAAAATATAAACTAGGGAATGTTTGACTTTAATAATGCAACAAGCCTGTTAGTGTCTTCAGAGATATTATTCTAATTTGTTTACCTAGTTATAAAAAAATGAAAGGAACTCTATTTCCTCATTTTCCTAAGATTTTTCAGTTGTTTAAATGAAAATTTCAGGATACAAAAAAGGTTTTTATTCCCTTTATTTAAAAAAATCATATTCATTAAAAGAAGATTAATTGAGAAAAATCTTATAAGAAACAGTGTAAGTAGCGTAGGTCTGCTTTGCAGAGAAACTACCCAATGCTAACCTGCCATGAAGCATTTCTGTCAGAAAATCTTTGCTATCCAATTGGTGATAAGTGTAATCAGGAAAAGTGGGATAGATGGGGAGATGCAGTGCAAAGAAATCAATGTTTTATTTCCCTCAGCTTCCACTTGCCTTGAATTTTCACCTTCCCTGCCTTATCCCTCAACTGTGTAAATAGGAAAGGAGCCAAATCAAAACTAAAAGAAGAAAGAAATGAGGGAAGAGTAAAGAAATGATGTTCGTGGGGGAAAAAAGCAGATTCAAGCACTCCAAGTTCTATGGTTAATTCTTGCTTGTTATAAGGCCATGGACCCTTAAACGCTTGATATTCAAACTTGTATCAAAGATTAGTAGAAAGAATACTGAATAAAGAATCAGAAGATTTGGGGCCTTTAGGTACAACACTTAATTTCCTGTGACCATGAATAAGACACTTAATCTTAGAGTCTCAGTTTACTCATTTGTAAAATAGGAATAATAATTATTTTGCTACCTACTAATTAGGTTTGTTGTAATAGAAATTATTTGGAATTCACGAAGCACTGTATAATTTTGAGCTATTATAAAAATGAAAAGTAAGAAATGAGAGAAAAATTAAGTAAGGTTTGATATGTAATAAATAATTACAAGAGATAGAAAGCATTGTGAGATATAAAATGGATAATTTTTATTATATTAAATTTAAAAGGTTTTGTACATATAAAATTATGTAACCAAGATTAGAAAGGAATTGGGGGAAATGTTTATACATAGTTTCTCAGATAGAGGTCTATATATAAAATATAGAGAGACCTTTGTTCAATTTATAATAATATGAACCATTCCCTAACTGATAAATGGTCAAAAGATATAAACAGACAGCTTTTGAATGAAAATAAATCAAAGCTACATATAACCATATGGAAAAAATGATCTTTTTTCCTGTGGCAAGATCATATTCTGAGCCTGCTAATCTTTTAGTATGGAAGCTGCAAAATCTTGTGTTATCTAGACTGTGGCTCCATATTTTAATTGTTTCTTCCTGGCTCCATACAATATTTTTCCTTGACCTGGGAGCCCTGCAATGGCTCTACTATTCCTGGGAACTTTCATTTTGGGACCCCTTGTAAGAGTTGGCCAATGGATTCTTTCAATTTCTATCTTACTCTCTGGTTCTAAAATATCAAGGCAGTTTTCTTGGTAATTTCTTGAAATGTTAGCTATAAAATCTTTTTATGATCCTGGTTTCCAGGTAGATCAACAATGTTTAAATTATCTCTCCTCAATCTTCTTTCAAAGACAGGTGCTTTTCTAATGAGATATTTCAGATTTTCTTAAATTTTTTTCCATTCTTTTGATTTTGTTTTATTGTTTCTAGACAGTCTCATAGATTCATAAGCTTTGATTTAACCAATTCTACTTTTTCAGGCATTACTATATTCAGTGAGCTTTTGTATCGCTTTTTCCTTTTTAGCCAATTCTGCTTGTTAAGGAATTATTTTCTTGCCATTGGGCCAATTCTGTTTTTTAAAGTATTATTTTCTTTGTATTTTTTTTGCTTTCTTTTTTATCACACTAATAAACACATTTCCACATTTTTCTTTTCTTGCACACCTCTCATTTCTTTTTCCAGTTTTTCTTCTACAAATGTATCTCTTTCTTTGACTGTTCCAGGAATTCTTGTTGGGCTTGAATGCAATTAGCACTTTTCCTTGAGGCTTTTATTGTACCTTTTGTGTGTGTGTGTGTGTGTGTGTGTGTGTGTGTGTGTGTGTGTGTGTGTGGTCAAGTTCTCTTTTTTGCTTATACAGAGTCCAAATTTGCATCTGGATGTAAATCCAAATAATAATAATAATAAAGAATAATTCCCCCACACACAAAATGGTTTCTCCTTCCATCCCCTTTTCTGATTTTATTTTATTCTCAAAATCTGTTCTAAAATTTTGTATAAAGAACTGAATACAATAGCCTGCATATGTAAAGTTCAACTGAATGTCAATTTATTTTGGACATTTTGCTACTATTAGAAGTCTTGGGCTACCAAACTTGCAACATAACTTCTCTCTTGACCTAAAAGGCCTATCTCCACCATGGGGTTAGAGGGTTTCCTCATTTTTCTGATTTGTTACTACCAGCTCGATGAACTAAGAATTGCTATATCTGCCATCTCCTGCTCCACAAGCTTAATCACTGCCACTTTTTAGAAACAAAAAAGGCCTGAGAAACTAAAAGCTTTAATTGTAATTGAACAGAAGTTCTGTCCCCTGCTTCTAGGAGGAGTAACTGGTTTCTTCAATTGGGCTCTGCATTTCCTTCTGCTGTTTTTATTTCCTCCAGCTCACTTTGGCTCCTATAAATGGTCCAGGTGCTGGCTTCATTTGATATTCTATGTAATTCTACCACTGTTCAGCAGATAATACTTATTCCCTTTCAAAGGGGATCTTCTTTCTAACAATAGGGCTGTTTTGGGAAGATCTCCAAATATTTCTGCATTTCTGCATATCTAAAGCTTATTTCCTATCTTCTGAAAACTCACTTTATATATCCCTATCCATTGTCTTCTGTCTCATATATTTAATCTTTCTTAGGACATAGTGCAGGTTGACAATCCCATGGATAGAGCATCAGTACCAGAGAAAGGAGATCTTGGGTTCAGATCTGACATCAGGCATTTCCTAGCTGTGTGACTTTGAGCAAGTCTCTTAACCCCAATTGCCTAGCTCTTACCATTCTTCTTCCTTGGAAACAATGCTTAGTTTCAATTCTAAGACAGAAGGTAAGGGTTTTAAAAAAAGTTCTTAGCCATTGACATTCAATTTTTTTTCTATTCTGTGTAGATTCATAATGGTACCTTAGTATTTGTCTTTACTCTCCAATAACACACAATATCTTTCATATATGTTAGTCTTTCCCACTAGGTCTAGGACCTCATATAAATTACATAAGAGTCTCTCTCACTGTTCCTCCACTTTCTACTGAGAGGGAGGGGGCAATGTAATTTGTTCTTTTGGTTTTAGCCCAAACACAGCAAAAGAGATCTGAAGTCTGCTACACGATGATACCATTAGGTTTCTGTCTGCTATGTTCTACTCTCTCTAGGGAGTGGGAAAGGAGAAGAAACTGTAACTGAATATCTTCAGGGAAAACATATTCTGAGATTACTTATTACTTATATGCAAGAGATGACTCCTAGTTTTTTACTTTGAATTACTAAGAGAATGTTGATGCAACTAGAAAACATAGGGATGATGGGAGTTGTAGGAATTTTGGGTGGAAAAGATGATTTTAGTGCTATACAGTTATTTTGAGGTCTTTGGAGAATTTATAATCATCTTGCATTTCATATTAGATCATAAAACGGAGAGTCACTGATATTATTGCATTATAATTTTAATTTTATATAAAGGGAATAAAAGTTTCTTTAATGTGTCAGGGGAAAGCGTGAGGTTCTTTTAACTTTTTTCTCCTAAAGATAAAGGTGACAATAATTATCTCCAAAGTTTTTTAATAGGATCGTTTATTTTTTCTTGTGAGTAATGAGAAGTGTATGTTGGGTTTGTTTTTGTTTTCAGTCCACTGTAAACTACTTTAGCATATAATGCATCAAAACAGTCTCTTTTTTTCCTTCCAGGATTCTAGTTCACCTCAAGGAAGTGTCAAGTCAAACATAAAGGACTATTGCCTGGTGTTAGGGCATAACACATGGCATTTGTATTTATGAAAAATAAATATAGCTTATATAAAAGACAAACTGTAGTATAGAGCAACCCCAGGGTAACATTTAGACAACATCAAGTTATACAAGACATACAACTCTTCTCTGCTATTCACTAAGAAACCTAGACTTACAACAATTGCTATAACATGGGACAGTTTTACTACCTCTGAGATACAAGAATATACTCTTTATAGAAGATGGATACCAGTACTCTGTGCAAAGGAAAAGAAGAATCAAATATTTTAATGAAAAGTCACACGCACAAGACAATTTGTCACCTTTTCTCATTAGTAATGAAATTCAACATTTTTTTTAAAAGAACTATGGCAGAAGAAGCCAATATTCAGATCTAATGAAAGCCATAGTGAGATCATAGATTTAAAGGTGAAAGTAACCAAAGGTCAAACCTTATTTTGTTGATGAGGGAATGAAGGCAAAAAGGGTAGGAGTGGTTTGTCTACAGTTATCCAGTTAATAAAGTGATGGGGAAGGTGCAAATCCATCTGAATGGATTGTTCTTTAAAGAGACCCTGAACCTCATGTTAATGTGATTGCTACCCACAACATGAGAGGTATTAGATGAAAACATATGTTGACTCCACATGTAAGACTGGCAGATTTATAATAGTAATGTAAAACTTACAGGATGGTCAGTGGCTTATTTACAAATATCACAATAATTTTGCAATTTCTATACTTGTCTATGATTTATAGGACAAATTCAATATAGTTCAATAAATATGTAGTAAGTATCTATTAGGTTCCAGAACTTTGCTAAGCAGCAAAAGATAGTCCCTGCCCTTGAGTAGCTTAATAATCTAATGGGAGAGAAAACATGCAAAGAAATTTATACATAGTAAGTGATGTACAAGATAAATAGGAAATAACCTGTAAAAAGAGCACTAGAATATAGATGGTTTGGAGAAGGCTTCCTGCAGAAGGTGCTATTTTAGCTGGTACTTAAAGAAATCATGGAAGTCAGGAGTCAGGATAGAGGATGAAGAGTATTCTAGGCCATAGGAACAGCCAGAGAAAGTGTACACAGAAGAAAGATAGATCATGTAATTTAGAAATTAAGTGACCTTTGAGATAATTGTGCCCAATACCTTTATTTCACTTCACTTTTATATCACAGGTAGCAGCTAATCAAGACATAATTCAGATTCAGGTTCTCTAATGATGAATCCATTGCTATTACCACTAGGGTAGGAATGCTTCCAGATTTTCATGGCTGGCAGCTATTATACCTTAAAGGGATGGTACTATAACACTTGACATACCTATGTGTACAAAGAGATGCTAGGATTCACAAAAACAATAACTGATTTCATAGATGTAGGATTGGAAGGATATTGCTTAGAGATTATCTAGTCAAAATCTATCATTTTACAGAGAAAGAAACTGAAACTCAGAGTAGATGAGTTGACAAATAAGATGATCACAAAAAAAAAAACCCTGTAAAGATTTATATGAAGGGATACAAAGTGAAGTAAGCCGAACCAAGAGAACATTGTACACAATAACAACAATAATGTATGATGATCAACTGTGAATGACTTAATTATTATCAAGGCAAGGATCCATGGCAACTACAAGGTACTAATGATGGGAAAAGGATATCCACTACCATATTGAATGCATATTGAAACATACTTTTCCTCATTTTATTTCCTTCATGAATTTTATTCCAATGTAAAGCAACATGTGTCCTGTTTCACAACATGACAAACAAATAAATATGTGTTATGTGATAATATATATACAACACATATTATCTGCCTTCTTGGAGGAGAAGGGAAGGGTGGAAGGGAGAGGGGAAAGAATGAGACATAGATTTTTGGACATAGCTAATGTGAGTATTTGTTCTCTTAAATAAGCATATTTATTATAAGTTAAAATGTTTATAATGAATCACATGTATTATATTATTGTTGTATATATATGTATATATGTACATGTATGTATATACATGTATATATGCATATATTATCACATATATATATAGTAACTTTTAAAAAGCACATGTATGATGCTCCTCCTTTCCAAAGGCAGCATCCTGGTCATGCAAGACAGGTTTCTGTTATCAGACTCTTAGTCAAACTTTGCTTAGCATTCATTTGATTTTATGTTAGATTTTGTACCATTTCCAATGCAAGCATTTCATCAACTAATTTGGCTACATAATATTTTTGAGCTCAAATAATTAATGTAACCTACAAATGCTGGTCCAGAGGTTTTTGGAGCAAAGCATGCACCCATGATAAAGAAGAAGAAGGGATATTTTGGAGCCAAATTAGAGGAAATTAAGCCATTTTCTATGTTAAATGAATATGTGATTTTACATTTAATGTTTTAGAAAGAAAAATATCACCAACATTAAAGTTTTCTTATGAAACTTATTTTTTAACCTCACAGAAGAAATTTCAGAAATTAAGATATATATATATATATATATGTGTGTGTGTGTGTGTGTGTGTGTATAAGACTTTGAAAAATCTTTATGCAATGAGGAAAATAGAGGTGAAAATCAAGAATATTTAGATTGTACCTAGCAAATAAATACCGACATATATAGACAAAACAATTATTGAAGGGCTTACTATGCTCCAGGCACTATGATAAATCCTGGGGATACATGTAAAATCAAAAAAACTGTTTCCTTCCTCTAATGCAGTAGTTCTCAATTTTTTTTGCCTACCGCCCCCTTTCCAGAAAAAAACATTACTTAGTGCCCCCTGTCACATACTATCACCACCCCCTTACAGTTATTCACCACCTCCTAATGGACCTCTGGCCATCACCACTTTCCTGGATCACTGCAGCACCCACCAGGGGGCAGTGGTGCACTCTTTGGGAATCACAACTCTAATGGAAGAAAACAACACATAAATAGGTCCTAGAAAGAGAGAAAAAGTGGGAAAGATAATGTGTTCAGGAGTATGGCAAGAAGATTGCAAGAAGAGGAAAGATAGTCTGGTTCCTGGCTAGATAAAATGAAAAAAGAGAGAGACACTACCCTTGCTTTCCAGGACTCTACAGACTACAAGTGCTGTGAGGCATATTCCCAAATAACTAGAAAATAATATTGTGTGAGTTTTCCGGGTTAAGATGGCGGCAGAGTAAGAAGCAGCTCTTAACCTCTCCTGACCGAAACACACAAAACTCCTCAAGGGGACATAAAAACAAGTCCAGACGAACGGAGGAACCCCACAACAGGGCACAGCGTGGAAGGTACGTGGAATCGAGGCATTTCCATGCTATAAAGGGCTCTCACTAAATCGCGGGCTGAGCAACCGCCCCACCCCCACCCCCTCCACACACAACACCTGTAGCTCCGAAGCCAGCTAAAAAGAAATAGAGCAAGTTTGGGGCACCCATCGAGTCATTGGCAGCTCCGGGACCTGTTCCTGAGAGGAGCAAGACTTAGGACCCCATTAAGCCAAAAAAGGCACCCGAAATCTGAGCTCGCGGGAGCAGGATGCAGGGCGCACAGCGCAGGCTGAGCAGAGCGCAGGCACTGAAGACGCGTGGGTGGAGGCAGACACAGCCAGGAACTAAAGCCTAAGTGGGGAACCAGTGCAGACGGGTATACGACTGTGGAAGTAGCTCCCTGAGACTTGTAAAGGAACCTCCTACAGAGGATCAAGCAAGGGAGTCCACCAGGGGGCTTGACCTTGGAAAAAACTAGAACTCAGACCTCAGGA
>NC_058135.1:65978564-66044378 GCF_016433145.1 Gracilinanus agilis | reverse complement strand
ATTTCTCATATGAAAGATTTCTGAGATTCTCATAAATGAGATTCTCGTAAATAAGAATACGAGCCATTCCTAATAGATAAATGATCAAAGCATAAGAATAGATAGTTTGTAAAGTAAGAGATCCAAGCTATCAATAGCCATAGGAAGAAATGTTTCAAATTACAAATAGAGAAATTCAGATTAAGGTGACTGAGATTCTACCATTTGACCATCAGATTGGGAAAGTTGACAGAAGAGAAAATTGCCAAATATTGGAGAGGCTACAGAAAAAAAGATATTAATGCAGTGTTTTTGGAGTTATTGGCACAGCCACTCTGGAAAGTAATTTAGAATTATGTCCCACCCCGCCCCCAAAAGCACTAAACTGTGTATGCCTTTGGACTTCAAAATCCCACTACTAGTTATACATCCCCAAAGGGAAAAAAATGATTCATAGGTACAAAAAATTTTATAGTATTCTTTTTATAATAAAAAAAACTTCAAGTAAACTGGAATTTAAGGAGGTGCACATTTACTGAGGAATACTTAAACAAATGATTGTATATTAATTTAATGGAATATTATTATGCTATTAGAAGTTGATAATTTTAGAAGAAACTGAGATTACCTCTTTTGGAATTGATAGGGTGTCAAACTGAGCCAAAGGAGAATAATTGTAGGAAAAGAAAATCAATTTTGAAATATTTTAGAATTCTGATCAATCAAGGACAAACCAGGATTCCAAAGGACTTATGATGAAGAATACAATGACTTCCTACCAAAAAGGAGAAAGACTTAAAATTTAGAATGAGACATACTTTTGTTTGATTTGTTTTCATGCTGCCAATGTGGGAATCCTTTTTGTATAGCAATGTATATTTGTTTTGAGATTATTGTCCTTTTTCTTTAAGTTGTTCAATGGGAAGGAATAAATTAATGGGGAGGGAAGTCAAAAAGGACATGATCTTTGAACCAGACCTTGAAAATCAACTGATATAAATGGATATTTTTATGTAATGGATATTTGAACATAAGAAACATAACAAAGTAGAACAAAGTAAAAAATAAGGTAACAATAGATCATTGGTTTGATTAGAGGATGTAGCCAACAGTTTAAGGATATTAGGTGAAATAAAACAAGAAAGGGTTCTTAGAGTCAGATGATGGAGTATCTTAACTGATAAGTAAAGATTTTCATTCAAGCATTTTATAAGCAAATAAAGGGTCTGAACCTGTGGAGGTTACTTGGGGGAAAAATATGGGATTAAGGGAAACCAATTAGGAAGCAATTGCAGTAATCCATGATTGTTAGGAAACTCATGAAGAATGCTGAAAGGTGCTGTGGTATAGGAAATTAGCAAACATCCCTCTTTTCAAAAGAGAAGAAAATATAAGTAGGTTCTAGATTGGACAGCTTGACATTGATTCTTGATACAATTGATTATCATATAATGAAATGTGTGAGCCTTTACAAAGGTGAATAGTGACTACTAAGAGTCACTTTAGGTTCATCATGAAAAATTCCTATGAGAAAAACATAATTATTTTCTTGGCAGGGTTCTAGACTGGTAAACCAGGGATTATAGGATATTATATACATGAATTTAGCAAAGCATTTATCAGTCTCTCATGTTGTTGACAACATTTAGTGATGTGAGAGAGGTAAGTAGACTCAGAACTGATTTAATAAGTTACCCCACAGAGTATCAATTAATGAAGTGAAATCAACTTACAGGAGGTTTCTAATGAAGTCTCCCAAGGATGTTGAATATGTAAAGCAATTGGCAAACCTAAATGTGCTATGTAAATTCTAGTTATTAGTGTACCACTCAACATTTTTATCAAATGCTTGGAACATAGCCTGAATAGTTATTAAATGTGCAGATGACAGAGATATAATTGATAACTAATCAGTCAGATAACAGTTATGTTCCAAAAAATATTGACAATCGAGATGTCTTCTTAATCATGGTCTCTTGTGATAATCTGCTGAAGCTATGTCACCAGACTTCATAGAATAATATTTTAGCTGCATAATATAAAACCAAATTACAAAGGAAACAAAGATTAGCAGAGAGGTTGTTTCACATCCATGTCCATGAATTCTCTGAAATTTATTCACAGGCCTACCCTTGGGTAAAAACCTTTGGTCTAGTGCAATAGATCTACCCTACATTAATAATCATATTCTTTCACTTGAATTTAGATGAACAAATATACAAATGCAGGCTAGGAAGAGGCATTACTGGACAACAATTAATGTGGAAAAATATGTGTGTGTGTATATATATATATATATGTATATATATATATATATATATACATATACATCTCTTTTGTGATTTTCTGTCTTAGAGCACTATCTGGGGCACTAAACTGTTAAGTGATCTACTCAGGATCAAAGTCATAAGATGTTAGAGGAAGAATTTGAAAGCAATTCTCCATAACCCTAAGACCAGTATTCTATCCACTATGGTCTTTTGCATCTCCAAATAATCTTAGACAGCATTAATAGGGGCAAAGTGTCCAAAAGTAAATAGTTTATGATCCTACTATACTTGACTCCAATTAGAACCCACATAGAGAATTATGGACCCCAAAATTTAGGAAGAGCCTTAACATACTGCGACATGTCCAGAAAAAGCTGTTGAACATGAAGAAATAGTCAAAGGAAACAGGAATAGTTAATTGTTGTCTCCAATTAAAGATAGAAGTTGACATTTAAATAATTCTAATAGGGCATTCACTATCTTAACAAGGAAAAAAAAACTTTTCACTACTCTGAACGCACAGGACATGTTCTTTGTAGCTCTCATTCATTTACAATTTTGTATTAAAGTATTTGTACTAAAGGTACTAATATCTTTCATATCCCCTACTAGCAGAGGTATGCTAGTTACTATTCTACAATAATCACTATGACAGGAAAAAATTTGCAACACATACTCTTAAGATTAACATCTGTATTATTCACTTTTTTCTATCACTTTTTAAAGTTTAGATAATGAACAAAACAATGAAACAAGACCTCATTTGTAGAGTTTGCTAATTTCTGAAGTGTTAATGCTTATAATGATAATTAACAATTGACTCAAGCTATTTTGAGGTGGCTCTAATACACTCATGTTACTAGCAAGTAAGTTCTATGAAGGCAGGAAGTATGATATAAATATTGCTATTGTCCCCTCTATTCTTTAGGGTATGGTGTTTAATAAAATTTATAATTCAATATTACATATTGAGTTTGTAATATCATTGTAACACCTTTTACTTTGAATGCAAAATAAGAGCCAATGTCTTTTTAAAAAAAGTAAACTTTTTTTTCAGTGTTAAGAAGCTTCCTTAGACTCTATAACAACATATTTTGACAAAGACAACTTTAAGCACATGAAGTGCATCCATATGTCTTCCTCCCAAAGCTTTCATCTCAACCATCATCTCATTGATATTTTCATCAGTGTCATCAATAATATTGTCATCATATTCCTTCCAAGACCAATCTCTATAGTTTGTCACCTCGTACAACCCATTGTGTCCTCTGGAACACCAACTCTATTTTCAACAAATTTTCTTAAATCCCCAAAGTCTTCATTTAACATTGTTCATATCTTCTCCCTTTAGTAGAAACCTGCTTCCCCCACCCCAAGGATACTGAAGTCTCTCTACTTTTCTCTACTCCATCACAAGATCCTAACTTATAAGGCTAGAATGGTGAGGGAGGGTGAGATTCCATGTTACCTACTCCAAATTTCAGACCATTTTTTTATGACCAACTTAAAATGACCATTCCATTTCTAAGGTCTATAAGATCCATGTATTATACTCTATTTCAAATTTTATTTTTCTCTATATAATTGTGTCTGTCTTTAAATTTTTTCTATGTTTTGTGTGTACATGCAAATAAACATAAATGTTAATTTATACATTTATAAAATACATACACTCACATATGTTGTCTTCTCTCCTGAAGACTTCAAACATATTGACCTCAAGCACTGTTTCCCATGTGTCTTTGTATCTCCAGGACATAACATAGTTCCTTGTATGCTACATACTTGAATCATTTGTAGAATTTACTTACATTAAATTATTATTAGGAGATACATGGTGATTCTTTCTATATTTCTTTTTTTTTCCAATGTGTAAAAATAGACAGGATGTAGAAAAATAATGAATGTTGGTTAAATAAAAAAGAATTAAGAGAATACATGACACTGACATTATAGTACTAATGTTTTCTAGCTTTAAAATTGTCATTTTGACCCCCTTGCTCTTGGAATATAGTTTTTGCCTTTTTTGTAGCCCATTTCATTTGAAAAAAACAACCTCTTCAGGATAAAGGACACTTTAGTCTTATATTCACATCACAGCTCTTTAATGAAATAGAAGATATAGATAGATGAAACTAGACTAGGAATCTTGATTCACTAAGCATGAATTATTTAAAAAAATATTTGGGTAGAACATGCCCACGTGACCAATGTTATTTCAGTATAGCCCAGTCTTCTTATTAGTCAGTCTATATAGCTTTATTAATATGACTAGAAAGGAAGTGAAAAAACATTATAGAAACAGATAGTAGATCTATATGTGACAAGTAGGAATTCTTAATGAAATATTCTAGTCAAGAATTTTTCTAATGCTCCCAAACATCCATGGAGCTACTATCTTACCTTATGTAGGTATTGCCTTAAATGATATAAATTAAAACCTATAGATGCCTACGAACTCTATAGGAATATTTTCCATGACCTCCTACAAAATTTTCATTGGTTTTCATCCATTTTTTTCCTGAAATTGAACTAATACCAGTAAGGCATATGAACTATCAGTGATCTCTCATTCTTACTACATGGCCAATCCAAACTCTCTTTCCTTCATATATTTCTTTTGAAGCACTTTTTCATCATTCTTTCTAATGAACTAAAGCTTGCTCACATTCACCATAAGCCTCTCCATTGCTCTGTGGTCAATACTCAGCTACTCTTCTTGAGAGACTATAATATTTCATGATTACAAGTCATCTACTATCCCCGGGAAAAGGTTAATATTAAAAATGTGGACCTTTGTTTAAGGAAGAATTTTAGGGTTAGTAAAATAACTTTTCAATTTCCCAAACACCATCCAGTCTACTTTCTTTCTATTCATTTCTGGGCTAATTCATAGTTCGTTTGTAGGGTTCTTCTGAAATATACATTAAATGAACAAGCTTCATCCAACTATATATCAGAGTCTCAATAAAGGCATTCTTAATCTACTTTTCTTTCTTCTATGTTCTGGAGGGACAGATAGGCTAAACTTTTCTCACTGATCATGGATCTCATTTAAGATGTTCTCCCATGTTCTGGAAAATGATATAATCACCATAATGTTGTCCAAAAAAAGGTACATCTGGAGGACCTTGCAACTTATACTAGAACTTTCTAATACTTGGCTAGACAAACTCACAGAAAGTGGTAAGCACATTTGGTGAGCATATGTCCCCATTTTTAAGCTTTTCTTGTTATTAATGGACAAAGGGATATTGGAAAGACTATCTATTAGCCCTTAAGGGAAATTTACATAATGTTAACATATGCTCCAGAGAAACTTGTTGTAAGAGAATTTTAAAAATGCATTTTACTAGGTTCTATGTTTTTTTTTATTTTTAGTAAACAATATGAGAACATTTATATTCTCTATTTTTTAAAATAAATTTTATGAAAGTAAAGATATGGTGGGAGGAAAAACTTCCTGTTCCCTTCTAACATCATCATCAAGGATGTCCTTGATAGGGGAATTGCTTGTCAACTCTGGTGCAGGGAGGGGGATAGGGAAGAAGTGAGGGAGAAAGAAGAATCATGTAATCATGGAGAAATTAAAAAATTAAATTAAATGCCCCCCTAAAAAAAGATGTTCTTGGAGCATGCAGAGATTATTGTCTTAAATAATTTTAGATTTTGAAAAAGTATGCCTATATGTTGGTAGCTTGCTATACTTTCTAGTACCATGATGACAAACCTATGGCATGCATGCCAAAGGGTGCACTGAGCCCTCTCTGTGGGCACACCTGTAGTTCATTACAAGAAAACCAGAGGAACTCAGGATGGAGCTGTTCCCCTTCCCCTCTCCATATGCCTGAGCACATTCCTTACTTCCCCCACCCCTCTGCCCAACAGCCCAATGGGAGTGCCTCCTCCCTCCTCTCTCTGGGGTAAGGGGCTAGGGTCAGGGGGACCTCATATGCCACATGAGGGTGTGGCACAGATGGCAACCTATTAAGTCTGTGGTGAAGGTGATTCCTATGGTGGGGTTGGAAAAGAACTAGCTTTAAGGGGAGCACAGCTCACAGCATGGCACATAGTTGGAGGTGGGTAGCAGAGCTGAAGGGAAGCAGAGGACTCAGGTCACTCTCATCCCTCTTTCCACACACGCTCTCATCACCCACCCCTCTGCCCAGCAGTCTAATAGTTAATAGGAGGGCTTTCTCCCTCCCCTGTCTGGTGGGGGATATGGGGCGAAGTAGGGGAGGTAGGGCATGGAACTTGGTCTCTGGGGGTGGAAGCAAAACCTGGCACTCCATCTCTAAAAATTTCGCCATCACTGCTCTAGGATGTAAGTCTAGCACATAAACTAGTTGATTGATCAATTCTCTTTTTGTGATTTTTGCAATCACAAAATCCAAAATTATATTTTTACCTGGAAAACAGATTTACATCATGATGAAATCAGGAAATCCACATAATGCAATTGCATAAGGAAATTTTTAAGAATCAGGGAGAGAGGAATAATTACAGTGGATGATCTACATAGTTCTGGAATCTACTTTGTTTGAATGGCATGGGGGAATATAGAAGTAAAGGTAGATGATAACCACAAAGAAATTTCCCCACTGATAAGAGATCAGATTATTTTCTAAGAGAAGAGTGAACTCCAGATCACCCTCTTCCACTTCTAAAAATGTGTGTCTCCACATTAGCCATATAATGAATGTTCACTGGTAGGAGGTGAACCACTGACTCTCTGTGCAGGAGCTGCTTTAGATGAATCCTGTATGAAATGCTTCATGTGTAGTCGTTGTGGATATGCACCTGCCAACTGCCTTTTTTGAGAAGCTGCATGATCCATCTGATAAAAGGTGATCCTCAGAGTCAGGAAGATCCAATTCCAAGACTTGCCTCTGAGATGCTAGTTGTGGGACCAAGAGTAAGTCACTTAGTTCTCAGTGACTCAGGTAACTGTCCAAGACTCAGATGCAGAGAAATTGCTAAGATTTCTCTCAATAGTCATGGAAGAAGTTTCCCTTATCAATGAAGACACAAAATATTCTCCATTTCCTCCATTTGCTATCTATTTGGCCTTGAACAAAATCCCTTTACCTCCTTAGACTTTAGTCTTCTCATATATAAAAACTGAGGGGGTTGGACCAGATGGCCTCAAAGAAAGCTTTGTATCTATAATGATTCTCCAGGCTGGCATGAACCTATACTAATGATATTGCTTTAAAGGAGATTCATTATTTTGCATTTTCTTAGATTATTTAACTATAATGTGTGCTATGTTAAGACTGTAAGAATAAGCAGCAAGAGTAGTATTCTCAAAAGGTTTCATACAACCCAGACTTTAAGTACTACCCTACGTATTGCAAATGTTACTTCAGTAATTTATCTAATGGGGAAATTTAATTATTCAGGTATATCTATCCCATTTAAATTCAATTACTGAAAAGCGATATTTAATTTAATTAATGCAAAGAAACACATTTAAAAGCAGTGCAGATAATCTAAGATATATAGATAGATATGAACTTCCTCTACTATATTTGTCCATATATTTTCCCCACTAATTTATTTCATTTAGAGGAACAAAAATTGAGATTACTAAGCTTTCACATTAATCAAATTTATGCACTGAACTGTGAGAGAATACAACATAGTAATTCTGTGCACACTAAACTGGAAAATATCAAGAAGAGGATGCATTCAGAAAAGCAACTCCCAGAATTTTTCTGAACATCATTTGAAACACCAGCAAATATCTGTAATCTGTTAAAAGGCAGGTTTAGGCTCATCTGAACATTTGCAAATCATGGACTACATGAACCAAAGGGAGAACGAAATTGTTTACATTCTCCTGTTTGTTTAGCTTTCATTCTCCAACAACAGTAGTTTAAAAGAACTAAAACAGAGTCTTTATTCTTAAAAATGGCCCTCCCAGACAAAACATTGATTATTCTACTACAACCATTAATTATTTCTTATACTTTAATTATCAATGTTCATCAAATGAGAATTGATCTCAAATGTGTATTTTCATGCCTGAAATTAATATACACATTGAAAATCTGCTGTCAAACAGTGTGAATGATTATACAGCAGGATTTATCTATGTACCTTTTTGTCTTTCAATCAAATTTTCTTTATTTAAAGATGCATGAACCAGATAGAAAGAAAAACATATAATCGTCATTCATAAAGGCCCCCAAATTCTCTTTCATTAATCATATACAGTATGCTAATTATTTTATTTTTAGAAAAACAATTAAATTCAGTCATCTGTGTTGAAAATAATAAGTAAATAGCTATTTACTCATTAAATGGATAGAATATTAAAAAAACAAAGAATGTGAGTCTAAAGATATAAGTTCAAGTATTGAACTCACCACTAATGAGACATTATTTGAGCAAGTCACTAGTTCTTAAATCTTCTCTCTGCAACTTAGTTTTCCTCAGTGGTAAAATAAGGATATAGGATTTACCTAATATTTATAGTTTAAAAATTGCCTTGAAAATATTATTTTGTTATATCCTCATGACAATTCTAACATACATGCTATGATTATCTCCATTTTCTAGAAGGTTAAGTCCAAGAACAATCAAATGACTTGTTGATGGTCACACAACTAGTAAGTATCTGATAGAGGATTTGAACTTGGGCCTTACAGACTCCATGTCCAACATACTATCCATTTTTCCATCTATTTCTGACATTCTATCATTCTAGAAATTAGTTTTCCCTGAGAGATAACAAAGCTAGTCATCAAATTTGATTGGCCCTTGATATAACTTCCAAGTCCCTAAGAGTATAAAGTCTCCTAGCATCGTGAAGTTTATTGGATTTGTAAAGACCACATGAATTTCCAAACCTTTTTTTTTACTTTCTTGATGAATTTCTATTTGTAAAAAATGAATGGGGAGGAGATAAGAGTCCACAGAAGTTAAATGCCACTATAACTTTTTAGTTATTGTAGCAGATTTAAAGCAAAGTAAATCTCATTTCAGCACATCATTTCTTCCCAATATCTGAACTAAGAGAGAGCAGGCATTAGGTCCACCTATAACAGATCCCTTCAGGATATATAGTTTGACATCCCCAATAGGCAAACTAGTAGTGGGACTGCATTTCAGAAATGATACCTAAGATGGAGTAATAGATTTAGGAATCATCTTCATAAAAAGGATTATTAAGGTTTGGGGAGTTTATGAAACCAGTAAAGAAATTAGCAGAAAGCAAAAAGCAAATAGGGTGTAGGACATACCTTGGGGCAATGAGGGGCAAACTATGGCCCGCAGGTCAGATGTGGGGCTTGAAATGTTCTATCCAGCTGGGCAACATTATTCCTAATCTGACGAATACAATGAGTAGGATACAATACAATGAAACTCGAAAGAGTTGCCTTAGAAACAGACTGACAGATGAACATTTCCTTTCCTTTGGCCCCCTCTTTAAAAAGTTTGCCCATCAGTGCCTTGGAGGATATCCGTTAGTGTGAATAACATAGATGAAGAGCCAACAAAAAAAGATTTAGAAGTAATGGTCAGACAAATAGGAAGAGAACCAGGAGAAAGCTTTGTCACAAGAATCCTCAGAAAATGGAGAGAAGATAATGAATAATAAACTTCAGTAGTGAAGTCAAGAAGGATGAGAATGGGGAAAGGGCAATTAGATTATTAGTAACTTTGGAAAGATGCTTTTCTGTTGAACAATGATTAAGATTCAGATTGCAAAAAGTTCAGAGGAGACAAAAAGAAATAGAAATAGTATGTATAAATGGATTTCTCAAGGAGTTTACCTAAAAAGGATTAGAAAGATATAAAATCTTACCTGGTGGTAATGGTAGGATCAAGTGAGGATTTTTAAAAGAATATTTGGCCTTGTACAAAAAAAAAATATTTTTTGCAGCTCTTTTTGTAGTCACCAAGAATTGGAAACTGAAGGGATGCCCATCAGTTGGGGAATGCCTGTTGTAGTATATGCTTGTAATGGAAAACTATTATGTCATAAGAAATGATGAATAGGTTGAGTTCAAAAGAACCTTGAAAGACTTATATGAACTGATTCAAAGTGAACACAATACACAGTAACAGAAATATTATATGAGGACCAACTATAAAAGACTAAAAGCAAGATTCCAAAATATTCACAAGGGATTCATGATGAAAAATACTATCTACAGCCAAAGAATCAATTGTTGCAATCTGATTTAGATCAAAGCATGCCATATTTCACATTATTTTCTTCCTTAATTTTTTATTGTATGCATGATATGTCTTCTATCATGGCATGAGCTCTTTGGAAATATGTACTGCATAAAAACAAGAAATAATCTATATCATACTTTTTACTGCCTGGCACAGGAGAGGGAAGAAGGGAATCAGAATCATAAAATGTCAAATAACAATTGTAAAGAACCGAAAAAAATTAAATACAAATATGAAGGGCATATCTGCAACAAACAGAAATAGCCAATGAATAAGAAGATTGAAAATAAGAGATAGACACAGAGACAGAGAAACAGAGACACACACATAAAGACTGAGATGATCTGAGATAAAGAGAGAAGATGACTAGGGTGGCAATTTTCTGAAGAATACCAAAGAGAATGTGGTCAAAGGTGCATGTGTGTGGTTTGGCTATGGCAAGGAAGAGGAATCACTTTTTTAAAATAGGAACAGAATGAAGGAGAACATTGGGGATCCTAGTCATGTGAGATAAGTAGGAAGGGAGAAAGTGTAACTTATGATAGATGGAATCAGTATTCAGGTTTTTGTTTGGGGTTTGTTTGGGTTTTTTGGGGGGAATGGAAATATATGGGACAAGAACCTCTAATTAATGATCTGGAGGAGGCTTCCCTCTAGATGCTTTAATATCTTGTGATTTTCAGATAATCATATGCCAATTCAACTAGTAACTCTTCTCAAACAAACAAAAACAGCAGTAACCTAAATGGATTCTTTGAATGCAACTAGTTCTTTTCCTCCATCTATCTTTTCTGTGCACAGATCTAGCAAATAAATGGTGTCAATGTACACTGATTTTCCTGTGTAATTTAAGAGATAAGTTTTCTTGAACAAAATATTTCCAAGAAACAAGCAATAGCAATCACTGTGATTACAAAGTAGTCAAGGAATGATTTTTTTAGGAATCATCTGGAGTAAAGCTGTACTTACTTTCTAAATGTAGGTGAGTTTAAACTGTTTACTCTACTTATGCTTAATTTGCATGTAGCACAACCAAAAATATACATCAAGTAAGTGCCAAATTAATATCACTGTTAATTTTTAAGTTTTGATTCTAATAGTAGATCTTACACATTTCCTCTCAGTCTTGTTACAAAAAGAACTGGATTTTTCATAACAACTTCATTCAATCAATTCATCTAGAGACATAATTAGGTTTTGAAAACAAAATTCTCTATACTCTGTGATCATTTTATCAGGTGCAAACTCTTCTTCAAGTCAGTCAAGAAAGAAATAGTATCATTGACTAATCAAACAACCTAAACTGCATTATTGGTGAGTTTTTACACAGCATGACAAATTTCCAGCAGTTGTCCAGTCAAGTGTAAAACAATCCATAGATGGAAGACTCCAAATTTGGTAGTTAAGTATTCCAAACCCCTGACAGGAAATTGCTTCACTGACTGTGTCATTAGAGGGAAGAAACTAGTAGGAAACAAGACACTAGCCAAGAAGGGAAAGAGATACATTTAGGAGAGGCAGAATCAAACATACAGACAGATGGACTCCAAAGGAAATCTACTTTAAGGTGAAAGAAGTTTCAAAAAGCAGAACCCCTTGCACATGAGAGAAGCACAGATTACAGACTCAATCAATGACACCAAATCCTATGGCCCAAAGGAAATCTCCATCTTAGAGTAATGCCATATGGAAGATCTACAAAGGGAGAATAGGTAATTACCTATTGTGACATACCCTTTTGCCATATGAGTTCTTTACATGTGTCTTATTACTTTGTCTTTTAAATTTGAGGTCAGAGCCTTTCTATATACAAGGGTCAGTATACACATGGTTTGGGGAAAATGTTTTTTTAAGTATTGTTATTGCAATAATTTCTCACTAAATACATTTTCCGAAATCAAATTAAAACTGAATAGCCATTTGTCAATGGAAAGTATATATTGAGGGCTTCTACAAGAGACATTGAAGAATAGTAGACAGCCACCCTCTAGAGAGTTACCCGACCAAATGAAGTATGAATTAGAAAAAAAGACCAAGAGGCTTGAAGGCACATTTTAAAAATGTAAAAAAACAAACAAACTGATTTTTCTGTCTCAAGCAAACAATAAATATATATTAATAGCCTGTTATGTGCCAATAACTAAAAAGAGACAAAAGGAAGCTCCCACCTTTAAAGAATTTATACTCTAATGGGGGCGGTGGTTAAAACATGCAAACAAATACATAAAATCTAAGCTACATATAGAATAAATTGGAAATATAATTTGGAAAGCACGAGAATAAATAGAGCATGGGGAAGGCTTCTAGGATAAAGTGTGATTTTTGCTGGGATTTTAAATGAGGTCAGCAAAGTTAGTAGTCAGAGTGGAGGAGGATGAGAGGGAGTCTATTTATTGCTGTTGAAATATGAAACAAAAATTGAAATATAACAATAATTTGTTACAGACACTAATAAAAATGCAGCATTGTGGTTTTTCACAAAATCAAAGTTTTCCTTGAAAAATAACACAAAAAAACTAGTAGAAAACTTGTTTCTTTCGGTGGTAATTACTTTCTACAAATTCAGAAATGAATTTTTTTCCCAAGGGTGGCTTTAACTAACCCTATATTATCACTTTCCTTCTACTTTTGAATAACTTTGGATGTATCATATCACCTGTCATGACAGGTAGATAGACAGACGGATAGATAGAAAGATAGTTAGATAGATAGATAGATAGATAGATAGATAGATAGATAGATAGATATAGATTTGAGAATATATAGAGATATAGAGGATTATGAAAGGCAACAATTATATTAAATTAGTTATAAAAACACTTAAGGAAAAGTAAATTCACTTTTCCTAGTTTAATTTTTTTTCTAAGTTAACTCCAAGTATTTTCAATTTCTATAATGCATAAAAGTTAATTGATCCACAAAATGTTAGTGAGGAGACCTCAATTATGTCCATGAAGCAATCTGATTCGTTGAGCACATGGCCATAACCTCCACAATGCATATCCTTCAACTTTGTGCTTTTTATGTGGATGCCTGAGCTAATTCTGTTTCAGTTACCCTGGATCTCACCATATATTCATGTAGTTTTCCAGGACTCTAAGCCAAGACTCTATCGTCTTCCAATTTAAGCTATTGTTAAACTGCAGATTCATTTTAAAGGGATGTCAGAAATTATTTAGTCTATTGTCTTTATTGCCGTATGTGAAAATAGAATCAAAGAGATGTTAAATCATGATAGAATCGCTTTTAAGGAACAATCTGTCTTCTATTTGGACTTTACAAAGAACTTCCTCCAGGATACCTGCAAACACTTTCAGTATCCTTTTTCTGCTTGATTGTGCCATCAGTCTAAGTGTCATGGAAATTATTGTCATATTAGCATACTTGTTGTTTGAAAGGACACTTTAAAGCTCTATTTTACTTCATCCAGTTCAATGCTCTTTTGTAATTAACAAATAAAAGATCATAGTAGAACTGATTTGTATTCTTTACACATCTCACAATTGACTAGGCAGAAGAGACAAGGTTGAATTGCATTTTGGAAATTACAAATTATTTTCAATTATCCTAAGCCATTCACTGCTACAAAAGATGATCTTTTAATAACCCATGTATTCTCTGTAAGGCTTTATGGAAGGCCATAACCAGAAAATTTCTCATCATAGGCAAAAACAATTGGAAGGGGAGAAGTTGATAGGATTTCAAAGGACAGAATTACTGTATGGACTCTAGCATTAATAGAGGTGGTAATCTGGTCTTGACTGACAGGTTGGAAAGGATATTGGGACTGGGAGATGGGCACCACAGCAATAGTATCCTGGGGGTATCGGTTGTGCTGAGCAGCAGGGCAAGTCAGCAAAGAACTGTAAAGATGAAGTAAGTTAAGTTTCTAAATCCATGGTCTCTGAAAAAGTACCCCCAAAGTATCTGGTATAAAACTCCTTTTCTCTGTGTTAGAGCAATGCATCTATGGGGAATTTTCCACTATGTAGTATCTCACACCTCTCCAAGTGGCAACCTATGTACTCTCTTGTCTGTGAACATCTGGGCCATGAAAAGTCATTTCTTTGTTAATTTTTTTGTCTGCTTGTCCTCACTGCTTTCCAGCTATGCAAATTACCTTTCCTTCTATTCTCCCACCATCAAAGCACTTATAAGCTCGTCCAACTAACGCTCCCTCTTTAAAAAGCATCAAGAAAGTGTTACATCTTCGTTTGGATAGCAGTTTGGCAGGTTAAATCTCAATATGCAGGAGCAGTAGCCAGCAGCATCTCATCTAGGTATTTGCTTGGGCCACTTTCTACAATGAGTATGTTGGAAAAAGCACAATTCACATACAACTCAAAATCGCTAGTGGTAAGCCTAGAAAGAATTAGAGAAAGGACAAAATAAGGGCAGATTCCTGCTTTCAGAGAGGTGGCTAACAGTTCCTAGACAGCTATGTCCATCATCATCTAAAGTTCAGAAGTGATGGGTCTATAGAAACAATTGCATGCACTATATGTAATGCTGCCATCTTGGACTATCTAACTATTGAGAACCTCAAACTGGCAGGAAATATATCAGGAGACTTAAAAGTGAAACACATTAATTACTCCTTGTCACTTACAGCAGGCATGATGATAAAGAATTGAACTCTCTTATTAAGGGACTAGTGGTGGTGTGATTTCTCACATCAATAAATCTCTGACTGCAAAGAACCAACAATTGCAGAATATTTAAAGAATGGTCAGATTCCGTATTATCTCAGGACTTGAGATGCTCTAACTACTCTCTGGTTTTTGAGAGTAGAGTGTCTGTGAAAACCCACAATTTTGCCCTTCTGTATTTTGATTAAGTCAGAAGCTTACTTACCTTTATAGGCAAAGTTCTGCACAGAAGTTTTAATAGTTTAAATACTACTGTGGCTTCCAAAAAACTATTGATTCTTAACTATCAGGTTTGATTGAGTTGACTATTGTTCAAATCTGTTTAGATTTTAATTGTGATAACAAAGCTACAATAACAAATACTTAATTTTGTACCAACTTAGTTCTCGTTGGTGGGTAAGTCCAATAAAGGTTTTTAAAATGGCAATGAGAAGCACAGAACTTTAAACATCACAAAACTGTCTATCTCTGGGTTACACATAGAAGCCCAACCATCTACTTACCAGGATATCATGCTAGTCAATCAGAATGGAGCAGCATTTACAGAAAATGGGCTCAGGTTAAGTTTCTGGGCAATTCAAACCAGCCTAGCCACCTCTTTAGAATCCAGAATTCTATGTTGTACAATTAAGTCTTAGCATCTCATCATTTAAGAAAACAGATGTAAAAACCTTTCTCCTTTCCATGTTTCTCTCTGAAACCAGAAGGGACAATAAGGAACAACAGGTACAATTGAGATGTTGTACTATAGAACTAAGATACAGAACTTCTCTTCCAATAAGTCTCCATCTCTGTTCATCCAATTAGAAACTAGTTGCCCAACTTCTTCACATTTGACTATTCCTGCTGCTGATCTCTTTGGAAAGCTCCAAGAAAGCTTCTTTTGACCCTCCTCCTTGACCTGTCTTTCTTCTCTTGATAAGGTCTTCAAACTCTACTATAACCCCTTTAAATTCAGATTCTTCAGCCTACTTTCTATAACCCAAATAAAAGCTTGCTGGCTCACCTTTCATTATGAGATTTAAAAAACCCTCCCCCATGAAATCAACATTCTCAATTCAATTATCTCTTAGTTTCTGATAAATTATATGATTTTTCATTTTTGCCTTATCCTCTTAAGGTTAATATAGTTATATGCAAATGATCCAAATAATCATAATTCCCTATAGTTCCAGCCATTAATCAGTTCTCAAAATTATCCTCTATCATATTCTGCATTCCTAAAATTGTTTCTTCATACTTGTATATTATAGTTTTTAAAGTAAATTTTCTCTGACCATTTAAACTATAAAACTGTTCACAATTTAAGTATTTATATGTGTGCCACAGTTCATTTTCTGTCTCAAACTGCTCAAATCCCATCTAAATATGGTATTTCTTTAGAAATATATTTTTGGCAAATGTTATTAAGCTAAAGTTCTTTTCTTCCTCTTTTCAGGCATCTTCTTTTATAAAAGACAATATCTTACATCCTTTTCAATTCTTTTTTACTTAACACAAAAGTATCTCCCCCCACTCCCGACCATCATGACCACATTGTTCCTCATGACAGACAAAACTTGAATAGCTAGTGCCTTGTGTCAGTTGTACTTCTGAATTTTTAAAAATAAGATTATGATTTCACCATCACACAGAACTCTCAGGAAGAAATTTTCCCCCAATGAAAATTGGTCCTTCTTCCTGGAGCTAGGATGGCAGAGTAAGGAGGAAACCTAATCCACCTCCAAACAACCACACACACATACACAGAGCCTAAAAATGAATTCTGGAGCTGTGGAACCAACAGAACATAGGAGGAAGCTGTGCTTTAGCCCATAACAACAAGGAGAGACCATCTCACTGAGACAGGAAGGGAGAACATGGGCCAGTGTGATAGAGCAGAATTCTGACTCTATCCAGTACAAGCAGCAGGAGGAGGAACACAGAGGGGTTCAGTTCAGTCTCAGCAGGGGAAAATAGCTTAGTGCAACCCAGGCAATAAGGTAATCAGAAGAGTGTAGCCCAACACAGTCCAGATATAGAGGAAGAGGGCAGAAGCCATAACAATCCAATGTAAACCCCACCTGGACTGAATAGTTGCAGACCACTTTCATGAAGTGCTCACTATGAGGCACTGAAGCTGAATAGACTTCAAGCGCTGGAATAAACCACAGTAAAAGTTCAGGACAGAACTCCTGCCACCCTAAGAATGGAACTGAGCTTCTACAAAGAGACAAGGTCACCAAAAAACTCCCCAAAAGAGAAAAAGTTTGACCCTGGAAAACTATTTCCATAACAGGAAGACCAAAATGGAGGCTCAGAAAAGGATACCATTGCCAAAATGGAAATGTGTGAAGATTCAAAGAAAGGATGTGAGGCCCAAAATGAATTCCTAGAAGAGCTCCAAAAAAGCACCAATGAAAACTGCTCCCTCCAATGCAATATACATAGTCAGAGAATTTCCATTGTCATTTTGAGATTAAATTACTTAGCCAGAGTCATTCGGTCAATATATGTCAATAGCTAGGACTTGAATCTAGGTCTTCCTGATACCATGATCAGCTCTACATCCTCCTCACCATAATGTATTCCATTATAGCCCTAGTTACATGTTACAAATCTTGGAACACTATGATATAAAAATAAAAATTGCAAGTAGCCTTAAGAGAAATGGAAAAAACTATGGTGGCTATAAACTAGCCTCAGCTTATTAACAATAATCACCAGTTCAAAGAAATGAACTAAAATGTATAAAGGACATGTATGCCTGTGAAATGCACCAGGCTTATGAGGTATCAAGAATGGAATATAATGAATGGAAAATCTGATAGATAAATCTGGTAGATCCACAGTATGAATGTTACAGGAAGGTGCCAATAAGAATCACACAATATGAGATGTAGATGGCTATCATCTGAACCATTGAAGGTAATATGTACACAATTGAGAATAATCCAGATCCATTGACAAGTCTTGATACTTCTGTGGTTCCATGATTTCATCAGTGGGCCAAAGGTGAATCTTTGGGATAAGAACATTTCCTCAGAGCTGACACCTGACTACCCTTTGGACTTGGTCAATCAATCAGTTTCAAACCCATATAACTGTGCCATCATCTCACCTATATTTTCTACCTTTTTATCTAGATATTGTGAGAGTCTTTGTGCCATGCCTGACTGAAATCTTGGTGTGCCATGTCTCTGGGATTCTCCTGAGGTATCATCTGTCTAGTAAATGCCAAAAAGAGAAATGAGTTTGGTCTGGCCTAACCTGTTCCTGATGAAGCCATCTTGGTTCTTTGTTGATCCCTCCATCTCCAGGGTTCAGAAACTGTCCTTTTAATAGTAGGCTCTAGAATGTTGCCAAGAACTTCAATCAAGCTCCCTGGCCCATAACCTCAAAAAATCCATCTTCAGTTTCATGAAAATGGTGATATTTGCTAACATCTTGTCTTATTATACTTCTCTTGTTCTCTGAAGAAATTTAACAACACCAACAGCAACTTAGAAATAGCTTCTGCAAGTTTTTTTCAAAACTCTACAATGCAGTTCATCCCCAGCAAGGACACCTAAACTCATTGAAAACAGCTTGGATCTATTTTTCTGCCTCTTCACTTATTAAGATTGCTGTTCACTTTTATCATCACCATTTTGCATAGAGTAAGCAGTTCTGGACCTAAAAACCTTTATTTTATCCATTATCTAAATTGTTGACACTGTTTATAATTATACACATTTATATAGCACTTATTTGCACAGTGTTTTATCTTTTTTTTTCTTTAAGTCAGACGGATCTGTCCCTTAAATGAGCATTTACATCCTAGACGTGGATCATTAGAATTAATTAAACTTCAAGAAAACTCAGGGCATGTGCCTAAGGAGTCAATCTTTCTGACTAATGCTGTCACATGTTCAAAGCTAGAATTTATGTGAAATCTCATTTAGAAATATATCTCTAATCACTGTTTTCCTCCTTTCAAACTGAGCAGAAAGCCGTTTCCAACTTGAAACCACATACAGTATCTTACACCCACACATTACAGCTGCCTTTGGTTTTTCCCCATCACATTTTATTTTCTCCTTACCTTTAATTAAAATGCATTAAAGGAAGAAAGGGTGGAAACAAAGGATTTTTAACCAAACAGCATTAAAACATAAACAATTACTCTCAACTTCACTGTTTAGAAAATATATGCCTGGCAAGCCATTTGGCAAGGCGTCAAGGAATAGATGAAAGATAACACAAGTAATATTTTTATGTTGTTGGATAAAGTGAAAGGACTGTTCATGTGATTTGAGTTCCAAATATAGCTTTTTTGAATACTAGTTAAGGCCTCTCCTGAGTTCCTTTTTGATTTGTTTGTTTTCATAAAATGTAAAGGCATATATCTTGTTTACGGTGGAACCCAATGTGTCTCTCACATAATAGGAGCTTGATAAGTGTTGGTCGAATTAAATTGATCTGGCTCATCTCTAATCTTCCCAAAACACAACTGCATAAATTTAGGAGATTTGAGGTCAGCCAAATGAATGAGCATTCTCTCCCAAACTATTGTTCAATTGAATAGAGGGAGAGAAGGGGAGGGGTTCAGGACCTGTGATTTCATTAGGAGAAAGAATGGAATAGGTAAAATTAAGTTTCTGTAAATCAAATTATGTTGTAAATTCATAGGAAGTGAGTTTTACAGGAATCAAAACTGGAACATTGAATGAAACTTAAGAAAGGCAGGAAAACCAGAATCCCAGGTTTTCTCAATTCTTTCACTAGCTAGCTCTGTGACTTTGAGCAATTTACTTGGTCTCAGAGAGTCTTATCTTCAAAGTAGAGGTACTGGACTAAGCAATTTATAAGGCGCCTTTTATTTCTAGTATTTTATAATGCAAAAAGCCTTTTATTAAGGAAAT
The DNA here is from genome assembly GCF_016433145.1 of Gracilinanus agilis. NCBI lineage: Eukaryota > Metazoa > Chordata > Mammalia > Didelphimorphia > Didelphidae > Gracilinanus > Gracilinanus agilis. Next base: position 66,024,407 of record NC_058135.1, on the reverse strand, counting down.
AACCAATTATCTTATTTTTAAAATTTTACCAAGTTTAATTTCATATATTAAGTTTAACTGTAATGTTCAAATATAACAACATAGGCATACATACCTTTACTATACATTTCCTTTTTTTGTTTATGTATGACTAAACTTACATATAATCATATAGTACATGCATGCATATGTGTATTCAAGAGAATCTTTATAAAATAAGAAGAATTAGCATTTACAGAGCTCTTTAAGTTTTGCAAAATGCCTTACATGGGTTATCTCATTTGATTTGTTTAATAGCTCTTGGCAGTGGGTGCTATTATTATCTCCATTTTACACATGAGGAGAAATTAAGGCTGATAGAAGTTAAGTGACTTGCCCAGGGTTACATAGCTGTTAAATGTCTGATGTAGGATCTGAACTCAGGTCTTTGTGTGTTTGACATATTGTCCATGTATGTGTCCAGGCATGTGAGTTTACGCGTATGTGCTCATCTATACTTAAGTGTAAAATTATATGCATAATCATATATCTATATAATAAACATGAAAATGCAATTTTATATTAGATATTAATCATCACCAACAAATACTCTTAGAATTAGTCTGTAATGTGCCAGGTTCTATGATAGACTTTGGGGTTATAGACATAAAGAGAAACAATCATCCTCTCAATAATACCTATTTATATACATCTTCAGGGCTATAGGCCAGGTGATATATACTATCTCATTTGAACTACTCAGAAAATTTTAGCCAATCACAACTCTAACATCTTCATTTTTCAAATAGGGTGAGTGAGTGACTCCAGAAAGGTTAGCTGACTCTCAATGTCACCTGGGCCTCTGGACTCTAAATCTAGTGATCTGTCTACTACTTTACACTCCCTCTCTAATACATGGGGTATACCTATACATATATATTCAGATGGATCTGTGATTTCATCAACTTAATTATTCCCTTCAAATACATATTGTTACCCAATAGGTCCTTTTTCATCCCAAGCAATTCTGTTATATGCCCTGCCCATATGTTTGACATGAGGCATCTAACATATAAGCATTGACTATAAATTAGAGATAGGGCTGGATTTACAATTTTTGTTAGCATAGAGAACTCCAGAATGAGAAAAGTTCCTCTGCCGGTGCTGGCCAGCACCTTCTCTGCAACACGTATTCCTAGAGAATTGCCACTAATAATAAAGATCACTTCTAGTTATTTATTATTTTATCAATTTCATTTGTCATCTATTTCCATTTAAAACAACATATATGGTGGCTTGCAAAGATTAATCCATTATTTTGAAGAAATATCACATATTTTCAAGCCAGCTTCAAATTTCCTTATTTTTTGTAAATTTCTAAAAATCAGTCAGACCTAATACAGAATCATCCCCCTCCAGACTGTAAGCACTTTGTGGTTCATCCTATTTTTGTTTATATTAGTCATATTTGTAATACTCTAAGTGCCAATGGGGCACTTAGTAAATGTGTGCTAAATGGAGAGCATAGAACAATGGGCTCGGATAAAAGAGAGACTCAGATTCAATTCCTGTCTTTGAATGTTGCCATACCTTTTCCTCATTTATGAGATGGGAAGATTAATGTTTATCTTCCACAAAAGTCTTTCTCTAGTGCTTAATTATGTCATGGAATGGAGGTCACCCTGATTACTTTTCTATAAGGAAAGAAAATCTTTGAAAACACTTTTGGCAACAAGTAAGACTCCTTTTTGAGGACTGACCTATGGAAGACCAAACTGGTTCATGGCTAACAGCCTGAACATCATGTAACATATTCTTTGACTATGGCAGTGTATGAAAAAAATTTTAATATAAAATAGCTCTTAGATCTCGGCAGCCTCTTTTTTGTTTCAGCACTGCTGATGATAGAGAAGAATAAAAGTGAACCTAAAGGCACTGAGAGTCACACTTTTAAGTCTATCTCTAAATTGCATTTTTATTCAGTACTCTGAAAATTGTTTGTTATTCAATGTCTAAAGAGCTATATTACGTCTGGAAAAATGATTCTTATACATTGTGATATTCTTGCTACATATAAGAGGAATTAAACATTGCCCAAAAATAGAAAATGATTCTTCAATTAATTTAGCCAGCACTTCATGGGAGACTTTGTCATTTTCATTTGTAGTGATCATTGTGAACATGAGTAAAAAAAAAAAAGACAATGAAAATAATTGTAGATTATGTCAATTTATGTTGTAAAGTATAAAAAAATAGGGTAGTTAGATGAAGAAACCAGTTAAAGCCTCCAAATAAAATAGGATATATAGATGTTATATACACATGTATATCTATGTGTGTCTATTTGTTTGTGTGTACATATATACACATAGTATATTATGCATATTTGCACATACCCATGTTTGTGCATGTGTGTGTATCCATGTATGTTGAAAAAGCATGTCTGAGGATCAAGAAATTAAGAAGTAAGCTTTGTAGAAAAATTGGAAGCTTTATGCCAATATTTTATGAACATTTTCATTAAGAAGAGAATATCAATATACTAGACTTGATGGGCATGAAGGCAGGGGGATAGAGGGAAGAAGGGAGGAATGAAGGAATGAAGGAACAAAGGAAGAATAAGCTAAAAGAGTCATTTTACTTATATGACATTTAAAAGCTTTTGCATAAAGAAAATCAATGCAACCAAAGAGAAGCAATTTAATGGGAGAAAATCTTTTCATCCAATATTTCTGATAAAAGTCTAATATGAAAGATAAAAAAAGGTGAACTGATACAAATATTTAAAATGAATAGATTCCTTCCTTAGATAAATGGACAAAGTTTCAAGTTATGCAGCCAATAAAATGTAGGACTAGATATTTTCTCTAATCCTCATTACTTCTCAGACCTCTCCTAAATAGAAATTTTGTGCCATAGCTTTCCCCAAGGTCTAGGACACACAAAAGCCAAACAAAATAAAAAATAAAAACTTGAAGTGAAAAGAATCCTTAACACCTAAGGTACTCACTCAGCAACCCTCCTAGAACCCACCAGGGCTGAACAAATGGAGCTAAACCTTATAATAAAATCCAACTCTATATTTCACTCTATCTCTTCTCCCACTGTCTTAGAGTTCCAAACTCCAAATGGCAGAAATTTGCTAAGTCTGTGAGAGTATGATGGCGGGGCTCTGAGTCAACTGGCTAGAGATGTGAGGAACACAACAGGAACAGGAAAAAAGTGTATATGTGTGCAATAGGGAGTTTTGGGGGGAGAGACTGTAATACTCCACTAAGCCTAAGGAAAAGAGCCCAGCATCCAGTTAGGGTCAGTTATATACTCTTAGAAGTCACATGGAGCAAAGACCAAGGCTGATGAGCTTTTACTTGCCCATCATGATAGGAGGTTAAGACACTTTGAAGTAGAGACACTAGGGAAAGTGCCATCAGAGAAAAGGGAGTCAGAAAGTGAGCAATAGGAGAAAATAAGCAGAGAGGTGGTCAAATGATATGGATAAAGTTTCCAAAAGAAGCAAGAAGAAAGAGAATAATTTGAAAATAATTGCATTTCAATAGCACCTGCAATATGCCAGGCATTGAAGTAAGAGCCTTTTAAAATTATTATCTCATTTGATTCTTACAACAACCCTAGGAGGTAGATGCTATAATTATCATTTTCTAATTGAGGAAACAGAGGCAGAACCAGATTAAGTGATTTGCCCAGTCACACAAATAGTGCCTGAGGTCAAATTAAAACTTGGGTTTTTCTGATGGCAAGCCCAGTGCTCTATCCATTCTACCACCACCTAGCTGCCTGGTGAAACAAATACTCAACAATATTAAAAAAATATTCTAAATCATATATAAAAAGAAAACTATAAATTAAATTAACAACATGTTCATCTCATACTGACTGAATTAACAAGATGAAAATAGATAATTTCAAAGGGATTATGGGAAGATAAACATAAGCATACCTTTGGTACACAAATGAGATGCTGCTGATCCATTGAGAGATAAAATTTTGATAGTCTCACAAAAATTATTATCTAGTTTCAGAAATAAAGAGAATGAATTGATCTCTAATTTCTTTTAAAAAATCCATTTTAAAGATAACATTATTTTTCATTAATGCTATATGACCATAAATTGTAGAATATGAGTTTCCAAAGAGTTTCAAAAATTACAGTTCACTGAAAGGGATAGATACATAAGATAAGTTATCAGTAGGAGATAGCAGATTACCAATGACAACTTGCAGGCAAGTACAAGGGTAAAAGACATATTATAAAAGAATCATATGAACAGAAATGAAGATAGGTCAACCATGTAATAAGAGTGAGTAAAAAGAGATATACAGGATGAGTGCTCTACTGGTACTCAGGCAATGTTAAGAGAACTAATGGGAGACTCCCAGCAAGTTGCTTAGGCTCCCTCTAAAAGATTAATGGAAGGGTGTGAACAAAAGTAATATCATATAAGGTTTAGATTGTTTTGATTGGTATTATTGAAGGGAATACCAAAATCAATGAGATATCCCTCTCCTAATGAACTCACAACTACTTATTATTGACTTTATACACTTGATGTCATTTATCATTTATAATTGTGTGCATCTAAACATATATATGTACCTAGACACATGAATACAAATGTATATATATGTATACATAAATATATATATATAAATACACACATACATATACACAAGTAGCTGCAAAATAAGATAGTATGCTATGTCTTATCCTCCAGTGCTCTACTCTAAACTCCTAAAGGGAAGTAATCTGTCTTTTATGTCTTTATATTATTGTTATGCCTAGAAGAGGGAGCTCTGTGTAATGATACTAAGAAAACAAATGAGAAATGAAAGAATGCCACCACAGTTTTCCAAACTCTGAGAAATCTTTGGAACTATAAAATATTCATAAAATGTTAGAATTACAAAGTGGAAAAAAAGAATCTAGTTATCTAGTTCAATAATTCTTTCTTTCTAATCTGCCAATCGTACCTTTTGTGTGTGTGTGTATATATTCATTCTTATCACCCTTTAAAAATATTCAATGGCTCCTCATTGCTCACCAAGAGAAATTCAAATTTTATTGTTTGGCATTCCATACCCGTCACAATCTGATGTCCCTCTACCTCATTCTACTTCCTACTTGCTATGTCCCAAGCACTCCTAGACCCAGGCAACATAAGACTACTCTGTGTTTCCTATCTTTGTGTCTTTTCCTTATTCTCTTCACTATGTCTGCAATGTTCTTCCTCAATCTCTTTGCTCGTTGAATTGCTATCTATCCTTTTAAGAGCAACTGGAATGTGACTTCCTCCCTGCAGCTTTCCCTCTTGTCTCATTGCTGGTAGTAATGGCCTTTCCTCTTGGAACTCACATAAGGTTCTGTTCTTTACTTCCTTAATGCAGTCATTGGATAGCATCATATAATACACTGTGTGTTGTGTGTGAGGGTATATGTGTGTATTGCCCCCCCCACACACACACACACACATCCTCTCCTAGTAGACTATAACCTTCATGAGGGTAAGAGCTAGTCCTTATCTACACTTTGTAGCTCATAGATCCATAGGATTTTGGTATTTGAAAGAACACTAGAAATCATCTAGTCTGACTCTTTAATCGACAAAAAAGAAATCTGGGGCTCAGAGATAGTAAGTTACTTGCTTAAGGTCACAACATAATAAGTAGCGCAGTAGAGATTTGAACCACCTACCTCAGGCGACAAATCCTCTGCTCTTTCCGCCGTAGTATATACTTTCTTTCCAGTGTTCTATCCACATTAAGTAGATGATATGTTTGTTAAATGTTGCATTCTTGGTGAGTCATTGGGCTATCAGGGCATTTTAAGAATATAAATCACAAGCTTAGCATAGTGCCCTGAACACAGTGGATACTTAATAAATATTTGTTGACTTCCTTTTAATGTACTATCTCCTTTTGGAAATATTATAAAACAACATCCACAATCCTGTGATTCAGGATGCTAGAGTGGGAGACTGAAAACAAAGATTTGGGATGTTGGAGGCAGAGGTGCTGGATTTCTATCCCACCTTTGATGATTACTACCTGTGTGACCTTAGGAGAGTTACTCAATCTCCCTGGGTCATTAACCTTTTTTTTTTTTACTCTTACTTCTCTCTTAGAATTAATACTGTGTATTGGTTCCAAAGAATAGGAGCAATATGGAATAGGCAATCAGGGTTAAGTGACTTGTCCAAGGTCACACAGACAGGAAGTGTCCAAGGCCACATTTGAACCCAGGAACTCCTACCTCCAGATCTGGTGTTCTATCCACTGAGATATCTAGCGGCCCTCCATTAACTTTTCTTATGTGAAAAAAAAAAAAAAAACAGGTTCAACCAGACAGCTTCTCAGGTTCCTTCTAGCTGAGATTCTGCAATGGTTAGGGTCAGAATGGAATATGGAATACACACTATTCACCACACCTTAAGAAAACAATAAAATCCAGTGGGGTATCACTTCTGCTCTTTCCAGAGTTGAATACAAATCAGAAACATAGGGGCAGTGTAGTATAACAGATGGAGCACAGATTGAATTCAGAAACATGTGGGTTCAAATGTAATCTCAGATGTGTTCAAACTTTGTAACCCTTCACAAATCATCCAACCTCTATGAGTCTCAGTTTTCCCATATGTAAAATGGGGGGAAGCTGATACTAGAATCTCCTACGAGTGACACAGTAGATAGAAGGATAGTCTTAGAGTTGAAAAGCTCTGGGTTTCAAGTGACACTTCTGATAGTTATTAGCTGTGTGACCATAGATGATTCATTTAGCCTCTTGATGCCTCGGGGTAGTCTCCAATACTATAAATTAGAGCATAAATTGTGATTCGCACAAGTAAAGGACACTTTCCACTGGGACCTCTCTACACTGATAAAAAATCCTGTATGGTTTAAAAAAATAGCACCTACTTCTACAACAATGTTATTAGGATCAAATGATATTAATTAATTTATGTATTTTATTTTATTGCTTTTCACCCCTTAAAGTGATATATATGCATATATCTATATATCTATATCTGCATATATATGAAGCACTAGACTTTTAAAATAATAAGAACTTGGCTAGAGATGAAGAGAAGGGGCTGGGAGTTGGGAGAGGGGAAAGATTGTAGAAAAGCCTCAAGATATGGCCCATTAATGAGAACTAGAGAAACTTTCCAAACTTAACATCTCTTGATATATTCATTCGGAAAAGTATTTTGTTAAACTATTTCCCTTAAGCATTTTCCAGCACAAAACTAATTTCAAATTGCTGGTTATGAGCCGCCTCTAAAAAATGGAACGTGCTGGACTCCTCATTGCCCAGGTGCCCCAGAAGTAAACTCTCACTCTAGGGAGTTAACAGAAGATTTAAATCCTGCCAGAAAAATGGGAGAAACCTTTATGCTGAGCAGATGCCAAGAACTGAGTCTAATTTGATGTTTCCCACGACCCATCACAATTGCGGTTTTTCCTGACAGCAGAGCTATTGGCCCCCTGCTTTGTCTTTTGTGTTCCCTGTAGGGTGCATTTTGTACACTGATATTTGAAATTGATCATGCAGGTTCCATTTCAAGCTGATCATAACCAGGTGGAAAAAGTGATGTAAGTAAAGCCAACTGCTTATCTTTCACCTACTGTGGCTGATTTCTTTTACCCAGTTCATACAAACCTATTCCCAGGTTGTTCTGCTAATAACATCTATTTAAATATCATCTGTAGCTGAGGAAATGAGCATCCATCCATAGAAGTAAGAGAGGGAAGTGGATTTGTTTGTTTTTCTATTATTTTTAATCTGTCTCTGATTAATATTCTGTAGTAGGAGCTGGGTACATATATCCACTTTTTAATACCAACTATATATATTTTTATATATATTTACACCCACACACATAAGCCATTTGGGAACTTATTAGAGAAGATCCATAAGATCAAATGTGGCATCTGGTACTATTTCATAATTTGAAATCTCTAAATCTCTAATATGAAGTGGGAAAAATAAGCATGGTCCATGCCAACCAAACTATGAAATGAAAATTAATGTTGGGAGTTTTCTTCTCTCATTCTAAAATGTATATCTTTTCTTTTTTTTCAGAAATCCATTGAAAGATAATTCCTATTTGTACAGCACTTTTTTAAACCTCATGAAATCTTTTCCTCCCAAAAGCCTTGAAAAAGGAAAGGAGCCCACACATTTTTACCTCTCATTTACGGATGAGGAAAAATGAGACACTGATTGTCACTTGTTTCTAGTCACATAGCTCATTGGTGGATTAATAGATTGCAAGTAATGAAGGCTTATATAAATTTCTATTTGCACATTCTATGATTGAAGACTGGAGAAATTGATTATGGACTGAAAAATGGAAGCCCTGGAAGACTAAACACATACCAAAGAGAAGCAAAGTCAAATCCCAGTAAAAGGAAGTAATCTGTAGCCTTGAAGGGGAAGGGAAGACAGAACCCAAATATTATCAAATGTCTCAGTTCATGCAGGGGACAAGGATTATAATCTGAGTCTTTTAACTTGCTTACCCATTTATCATCTGAGATGATTCTAAGTAACTTGTCTTCTACTGAAGTTTGTGCTATTCATATACCATTTAATCAAAATCCTGGTACCTATAGTTTATAGACCTCTCCCTAACTCCAACCAATGAGTTCTTCTCCAACGAGTTCAAAACTTGGCTGACATTTTTTTTCTCTTCCTCAACTACTACTCTCATTCATACTAGAGGACTTCAACATAATATATTTATTCTCCATGAAATACCCTAAGCTCTCACTCATTTCCTATATACATATATATATGTGTGTGTGTGTGTGTGTGTGTGTGTGTGTATAATTATTCCTCCACTCAGACTAAGTCACACTCAAAGATGGTCATATCCTTAACACTGCCATCACCTCCATTTTGAAGCATTGAAATCCCCTTATTGTAACCATAATCTATTGGCTTTTTGCCTCTCCCTCTGCCTTCCCTTAAAAAAACTTCATTCTTCATCCACATCATGGCCTCTATCCAATAATCCAGCAATTCTCTCCAAGGCATCTTCTCTGCACTGGCCACTCTCTCCTCTTGTCTCTATCTTGATCCTTTGGTGAACCAGTTAACTCTGTTAATTATTTCTTGTGTATCTCATATATAGCTTGCTTGGTATATATTTGTGTGCATGTTGTCTCTCCATTACATTGTAAGTTCCTTAATGTAAAGAATTGTCCTTTGCTTCCTTTTGTAGTCTCAGCATTTAGCAAAGCATCTGGTATGCAGTAGGCACTTAATAACTGTTTAATTGAATTCACAGTGAAAATTTTGTAAGTCAGTTCCAGCACACCTGTGTCTAGGAGGAACCAGGGAGAAAATCTAGTTCAGTGATGGCAAACCTTTTAGAGACTGTGTGCTATGCTCCCCCAGACTCTGTGCTATGCCCTTCCCTCCCCAAAGACCATGTGCTATGCCACCTCCCCCACACACACCCCTTATCTCAGACAGGGGAAAGATAAAAAGAGGGGAGTAGCCTTGGTGCTTTTCTCAGGAGAGGGAGTAAGCACATCCATTGTGCTACTGGGCAGAGGAGGCAGGGAAGCATGGTGGAGAAGGGGAAGGAGCAGTTCCACCCAAGTCCCTCTGCCTTTCTAGTAACTAATTCTGTCAGGTGATGGCACACATGCCCACCAAGAGGTTTCTGTGTGCCATCTTTGGTTCGCCATCATGAATCTAATCCAATTCATTCATTTTATAGAAAAGGAAACTAAGTTCTAAAAAGGAAGAGACTTACTCAAAATCACAGTAAGCTTGTGACAAAGGCAGGACTAAAACCCAGGTCTCCAGATTCCCTGCTCTTTCCACCATATCATACTGTCTCCATATAGTTAGGAGATGGATGAGAAAATACATTAAAATTTTTTTTTCTTGGCCTTCCAACCAGAATTTCATCTTGGAAAAGTCAGTCCATTTTATATTCAGTACTTTGCTTTGAAGGCAACATAGAAGAAACACTTAACATTATTCATCATTGGACTGAAGTCCCAGTTTCTTATATGATATGTTTGTCTGTCTACTAGTCTGAATGGCTGTCTTTCTTGGTGGGAAACTAAAACCCACTTCATCACTCTTTGCTTTTTCTTACAATAACTCAGGAGTGAGCCACAGGTGCACATATTGCCTCTCCAAAGTGCAACTGTCAGGTGGAAGAGAGTTCATTTTATTCTCTAATTCATTATGTCTTAAAGAAAGCTGAAAAGTTCTGGGTGAAGAGGACAAGAATCAGTCATACTTTGAGAGTGGAAATGCCTATAGGTAGTGGAATTTCAGTATCTGAAATATAGCAAGGAATAGGATTCTCTCAGGTTGCATATCTCTGACAAACAAAAGGAGAAGTGAAAGGGAAATATACCAAAGGAAAGTACAATTTAAAATATAACACTTTCCATTTAGCAATTTAAATCATTTATATTTAAAGGGAAAATTAAACCAGTCTACTAATCTGCCAATTGGTTATGTAACCTTAGACAAGTTACCTTACCACCCTGGGCTTCTGTTTACTCATCAATAAAATAAATGCAGGGGTGTAATTAGGTATGCTGATAAGGGGGTGGGGAAACAAAGGAATAATAGCAATAGCTAGTATTTATATAGTGCTTTAAGATTTACAAAATCTTTTAAATCTCATTTTATTCTTACAGCAAACTTGAGTGTTTTCCCCACTTTTCAGGTAAGAAGACTGAGGTAAAGAGAAATTAAGTGATTTGACCAGAGTCACATAGCTAATAGGTTGGATTTCAATTCCTTTCTTCCTAATTCCAAATCTAGCCCTCTAGCTATCTGCTCTAACAGGCACCACCTAACTACCTTGGGGTGGGGGGTAAGGTTTTGGTTATAGGAATTGGGGGAATCTAAGCTCAGAGATGTCTTAGGTATACATCTATTGACAAATTATTTAACCTCTCCGGATCTGTTTCTTTAGCTATAAAATGGATAAATAACTGTACCCCTACTATTTACTCTAAAAGGCAGCATCACATTCTAGAGTTCTAGTTTTGGATTCAGACTTATAAGACCATAGATTAAGAACTGAAAGAGACCTTAGATGTCACCTGGACTAATGCTTTGCTTTTAAAGATAAGGGAACTGAAGACAAGTGAGTTGCAGAGCTGAAATTCAAACTTGGGCATTGTGACTCCAAAACTAGAATTCTCAAGCATATCTTCATGCCCAACATAGTTAAGTTTTCTGAGACGTAACTCCTAAGTCTCAGATGGACTGTGATTGATTTACCATATTAACCTACTTTTTTTTCACAAAGTTATTGTGAAAATCACCTGGAATGATGTGCATACAATGCTTTGCAAACCTGAAAACACCATGAGTGCCAGCAACTATTATTAGATAATCTCTAAGGTGTCTTCTAGCTCGAGTATTTCATGATTTTATGACTCTTTCTTCCTTGTGACCCAGAAACCTACTTACTTCCTTTTTGAATTAGACATTCTAAATTCCATTTACAGTTTAACATCAAGTTTCTGTATGCTCTTAGGCATGCCGCATAACATCAAAGATCCTTCCACTGTGAACAACGAAATGAATTATACCTACCCATTTTGTCAGAGCATTATAGTCAATAACTGACATTCATACCAGAAAAAGTTCGTGTTCTATTATATCCATTGACTTTTTTGAATAATATCTTTTATATTTATATCTTAATTTCCAAATCTATATCTTTTGCTTTCATTTCCCAAAAAAGGAATCTCTTATGATGAAGAATAAAAGAGAAAGAGGGAATGAAAGCTGTTTAGACAAATAGCAAACATAATCTAGTCTCTCAATACTATGGGTTCCAGACCTGTAATCTCTCATCTCTGCAAAGAAGAGATGGAGACTCATTTTCCCTCCATTTTTAGAATCCAAATTTTATCATTATAAACAAAAGGATTTTCAGTTTCTTGTTCTTTCTTTTTCTTTTCTTTCCTTTCTATTTTCCTAATTCCTTCCTACTTCTTTTCTCTCCCCCTTCCTGTCTTCTTTCTTTCTTATCCTTTCCTTCTTTCCCACTTTCTTTTCCTCCCTTACTCTGTCCTTTCTTCCTTTTGAACTTTCTTTGTTTTCCTCAGCTATTGCATTTTGAATCTAGAAGAGAATGTGTAAACCATCCATTTTAGATATAAAGAGACTAAGATTCTAAAGTATGAAGTTACTTTCCTAATGTCTTACTTTGAATTAAGGCAGAAATGGTAGTAGAACACTTGTATCCTGATTCCCAATCCTGTACTCCATCCCCATTTTGTACTTCCCCATAACAAAAGTAAGTCAAAATACTACAATTTCTGCCAATCAGACAGAAAGGTATATTGGGAGATATTCTAAAACATGGTTCTAAGGCAGAGCAGCAGTTTCAACTCAGAAGCTCTTTTGTGGATTTATTTTTTAATGTCTCAGCAGATTTTAATATTCTTTCCTTGTTTCAGTTCCTTTCTTCAAGTATGAACTTCACTGTTTTACATTTGTCGCATGCCAGGCATCCTATTTTTGAAGGGGATGTATTATTGTTATTATTGTCATTGCAAAGAAAAGCCTAATATATTTGTACTGAAATCATTTTGCCCATAGAACCACATAACCCAGTAGGTTCCCCCCTTGGGAAATCTCTTTTATCTATAGTGTAATAGGGTCTTACTTCAAAATCTCATAACAGAGCAGATAGCAAATTGAATGACAGAGCAGAAAATCTCAGAAGAGGCTGGGAAGCAAAGACCTTTTAGGAACCTGATTAGAAGAGAGGAGTGGGCAGGGGAAAGTGATGAGGTGAGAACTGACAGAGAGCTCCTGCCAAGTACATTTTTAGCTTCACCAATAAGGGTAAAATAGGGAGAAAAAGTGCACCCTGTTCATTGTTGCTTTGTGGTTAGACCCCCCCCCATTATACACAAGAATGACTTCCAGAAACAGGCAGGGAGCCAATGGGGACAGAAGCCAGGAGCTTCATCTAAGAAGCTTAAGGGCCAAAGTTGGATGCTTAATGGTAATAATGACAGTCCTAATGATTCACTTTTAATAGTTTTTCTAGTCGCTGGGAAATGATGTGTTCTGACTAATACAGCAAATGAGTACAAAACAAATGAGCAAGATTCTGCTAGATGACATGGCCCTTGATCTACCTTGAACCGCTTAACTAATTAATGCTTTCTTTAGCATTTGTCACCATAGCAGCACATCTAGATGCTTAACTTGGGATATTATTTAAGAATATAAATATGAAGGAAAGGGCAAGTAACAGAGAAGGAATATAAGAGCACAATCCTGTAAAAAGAGTATAAGTAGTGATAGCATTCATAATAAGCTGTCTGGTGAATGTAAGAATTTAAGTTTAAGTTTTTATGCTAATATGAAAGTTCTAAAGTAATATTGTGGTCGTGGATTTAAAAATATTATAGCTTAAGTCAAAATTACTTTTAGCAGCTTTATTTACAAAGTAGTAGAAAGAGTGAAAGTAGAAAAATATAGATAAAGAGACAGATTCTAATAAGCCTACCAGTCCTTCTCCTGAGAAGCCAGGCTCAGCAATAGCAGGGCTTCCCCAAGATTCTGTCTCCATGTGGATTTCCCTGTAATAACTCAGCCAGAAGTCCAGGTGGTGTCTGCAGCCATGGTTCCACCAATGCAGCCTCCTCCAAAGCCAAGGCAGGAATCTCAGTCACCCACCCAGCAAGTCAATGCAGGATCCAATGAAAAGGTCTCCTTCAAGCCAGGAAAGGAATCTCCAGAACCAATCTCTCCAGAAGCCAGGAAAGGAATGAATGCTAGACCATGTTGGTCTCATTTTATATCCCTTTTTTTCTCCTCCTGTCACTCCTCCTTCTTCACAGAAACCAATGGCAGTCTTTCAATTTACCTAGCACTGCCCAAGGGGTTGGGGGGGAGGGGGCAGTGTCCTTTGGAGTAGTCACTTATTCTAGTAAGTGACCTGTGAACTCTCATACTTAATGGTAAGTAGGGGTTCTTAAGTTCTTGATTCCATGAACTAAAAATAGACAAGGAGAGAGTTGATCCTATCTTCACTATGGTAAAGTGAGAGTAAAGAAGTATCCAGGTGTCCTTGATGTCACCTGCTTCCGAAGAACTATAAGGTACTGAAGAAACTATGAGATGCAATTATCAAGTCACTGTTTTTTTTTGTTTGTTTTTAATTTCTTTTTTACATGATTCATGTTTTTACTTTCCCCTTCACCCCTCCCCTTTAACCCCTCCCTATATCCAATGCACATTTCCACTGGTTTTAACACATGTTATCAGTCAAGACTTATTTACATATTATTGATAGTTGCATTGGTGTGGTCATTTAGTGTCTACATCCTCAACCATGTCCGCATCAACCCATGTGTTCAAGCAGTTGTTTTACTTCTGTGTTCAAGTCACTGTTAATGATATATGAAATACCAGAGCAAAAGAGGAAGTACCACAGATCTGGAGAAGAACAAGTATCATGTCCCTTTCTTGTGGAAAAGATGGAGACATGTGGAGAAAAAATTTTTAATAAGCATCTGTATATGTGTTTGTGTGTATGTCTATGCAGGAATTCTGTGAGTATCCTAATAGTTCTGACTCTTTCATTCTCCCTCTATATAAAGAGTGGTGGTATATAGTGTGTAAATAGAATTAGCCAGATCCCATTAATAGTCAAAAATCTACTCAACCCAGGCGTGCTAATGATGTCACTCCCACCTCCCTTAGTGGGGAGGGGAGACGAGTTACCCACACGTGACAATAAGTAACAAATCAAGAATAAGGGACTGCCCTTTGGGCAGTCCAAATCAATGTAGAAACTGCCATTTGTCCATTTGAATTAGAGGTGGAACACAGGAAGTGATGAAAGACATGATCTCTTTAAGTAAGTGAGTGAACTTCCTGTGGGGGCAGTTGCCGTCTGGAACTGGAGGAAGAAGCATTTCCTGAGACCACAGACAGCTTACACTCTGTATTGTCATGTGGGTAAGTTAGGCTGGCTTCCTTGGCCTAGCTGGGCCAATTTTAAACTCTGCCTATCTGGCTGTTGGGCCCTGTGGCTTACAGCTTCATTTATTTAGACTTCTAACCTCCCTTTTCTCTTTATCCCTACTTTACCTACGAGATTGTAAATAAACTCCTCAACCCAATGCTGACTTGGGTCTGATTTAATTACGGAATCAACCTGAATTGTTGATTCCTGGCGGCCACATATTTTTAATATATAGCTATAATAACTAAATTTTAATTCTTACAATAGGTAGGTAGATAGATATAAATAGATAGATAAGTAGATAGGTAGAAAGATAGAAAGAAAGAATGAGAGAGAGGAAAGAATGAAGGAAGGAAGGAAGGAAGGAAGAATGGAAGGAAGGAAGGATGGAAGGAATTGGCAATGGGAGCCTAATTTGGAAATGGTCAGGAATTAAAGTGGAGGACCAAGAAAGCTCATTTATCTGAGCCTAGAAACCCTGGAGCAGATTTCAGATTGTTCTGTGGAAATGAGGTAGAAGGATAACTATAATGGAGTCAATCTGGTCTAGAAATGGCCAAGAAGTAACATGGAATAATCTGAGCTTCAGGGATGTTAAATGACTTGCCCAATGTCCCTTACATAGAAATTTGTCAAAGGCAGAATTCAAACTCAAATTTTCTGACTCCGTGTGTGTGTTTGTTTCATTGTATACACTTCACAGCTTGATATATGTATATCTTTATCAATTTCCAAATCTATATCTGACTATATGAATCTATCAGATATGATATATAAGAGAAACAGAATATTTCTTCTTTGTGCTTTTTTAATGGTGAATAAAATTTAGCCTCATTAAATAATATAATGTTCTAATGCTAAGGTCAGTGACATAGCCAAATAAATGCCAAATCTCTCTTTCTTACATTACCTACTCTCTAGTATGCAAAGAAAAGAAAAAATTAATTTAAATCACAGATAGATAAATAGATAAAGCCATCTTGATCAGATCATCTTCTTATGGGCACAGATTGGTTTTATTCTTTTTTGAACAAATACAACTGAACCAAACATAGCAAAATGTATCTCTTCTCTGTCAGGTACATTTAATATAAGAACTTCATTTTTCTCTTGCTATCCTGGCTATTACCAGTGAACTCTCAATGGAAAAGTAGCCTTGAGGGTAGATGTCCAAATTGATATGTTTGTGTAAGTCCCATTGATGATCTGCAATGTCTAAAATATTTATTAAGTGGTTTCTCTAAACTCTGTTCACCTCCTCATGACCTTCGCTGAGCCAATATACAACAGCTGTTTGCCCTGGGGGCTAAGAAGTTAAGGAAGTTCATTTCTGTGAAGGGGAAAACAAGTTATGGAACTCTTCACCCTTGGTCATCCACTACTCCAGTCTGACCCAACAATATTTAGGAGGCAACGAGATATACGATTTAAACCACAAAACAGGCAAAGCAGGGGTTAGAACAAGAACTTTTAATCAAAGAAACACTGCAGTATAATTAGGAAAAGGTCTCAGAGATATCTGGGTAGCATGAGCTGCTTCCCCAAAGCCAAATTTCGCCTTGTTTTACTGTTCCTGCTAATGGTGCAGGGAGATGGGAGTACACAAAATACTTGTTTTCCATTCTTGTCTGGCCCCCAAGGCAGATTGTTTCTAGTTTAGACATCTCGCTGATAAGTGCTACACAAGAGTCAAAGAAAATCTGGTCCCCCAATTATAGGGGAAAGAGTAAGTAGGGTGTTTTTGTCATCCTTATACCACAATATGAAAGCACCCATCTGAGCAGAGCAGACTGGCACTCTCTTTTCACACCTATTTTTAATTATTTAAGCTGAATCTCATTTGATCCTTGAAATGTCACAGTTTTAGGTGGAACACAACTTTAAGATAACAGGTTTCTTTAACAGATTGGAAAA
Source organism: Gracilinanus agilis (assembly GCF_016433145.1). NCBI lineage: Eukaryota > Metazoa > Chordata > Mammalia > Didelphimorphia > Didelphidae > Gracilinanus > Gracilinanus agilis. The sequence goes on along the minus strand of NC_058135.1, from coordinate 66,007,536 downwards.
CTTGCTATATCTGTGGACCCGCACAAAAAAAAAAATATCACTCTTGGAACTCAGAGAAAATCCCTAAATGCACAATCTTCCTGCCTTTAGTGAAAAAGAATCCTTAGAAAATAAGCATGTTACCTTTTCTCCCATATCTCGTCTGTTAATTTTTCTTTAGACTCATACTTAAACATTCATAGGTCTTGCAATGAATTTTTTTGTAAACTTCCCCCCACTCCACTGTTTCCTAGTTTTTATCCAGGTAATATTGCTTATTGTTTTCCAATTCCATAATGTTTCACAAACAAGTTTATATTCCAAACTGGTATTTCCCTTAACATATCTAGCTTTTGCAAGATCAAATGTTTTCAGGCTCAGGCATTTTCTAGGTTCTTTTTATCTCCTCATTGTGTTGACTGCTTTACCTTATTTGAATTTCTGTAGGAAATAATAATAGTTTTATGATGTGTATTTTAATCCATTTTCCACTTTTCGGAAACAACTTTTCTTTAAATGTCAGTTTGTAATCATCTCAATTAAATGCAACATTGTCTCATTTTTATTCTTTTAAGCTGATATTGATTGGTCTTTTGATTTCTCTAATAAGACAATTATTTGACTACACAGTCAACCAATTAAGAACTTAATGCCTTATAAATAATAATGTTAGAGCATAATAAGTTTCTTGTTTGTTATTTAGTACTCATCATGCTTTATATCCCACTTATCTCTTCTTGAAGAAGATAGTCATTCTATATAGAAATAAAGCTCTTGTATAGTTTTCAAATTTTGACTTCTCTGGTTTTCAAATGCTGATCCAGTTTGCAGCATATTATTTTTGTTATCCTCACTAACTCACCAAAGACCAAAATATGTACTTTGGGAGAGATAAACTTCTTCACAGAATTTCCCTACCTTGCTACCCCCTGCAATAGTTGTAATTACCTTTGCTTTTCTACAAATGATCTTTGTGAACACCGAAATAAAAGACAATGTATGCTGTGAAATAATTTTTGTTATTTTCTTTGAATGCGTGATAAAACTAGCTTTGTGTACTCTTGTATAAAGGTATTAAAGGAGAATCTATCAGCCATCCTTTCATTGTGCTACAATTTCCTTTTGTTTCTAACTTTGTTTGCTTGTTTGTTTTAGCACAAATATTAAAGATTAATTTTCTCCAACAGCATATCCATTAATTGATTGTTAGTCAAGGATTTAACATTTACAGTATAACATCCAAGTCTACGTATATAAGATGGTTCAAAAAATGTCCTTTTTTTTACTGGTCAGCTATTCTCACAGCAATAGTACAGGTGAATACACATGTATGAGGGCCCTTTTGAATTTGTATTTTCTTTATGGATTTCCTTAGTTAAAAAAGAGAATTTATCTCCAAATGACCATTTATTGATGATGCGGCTCTCTATGTTTAAAAAAGCAAAATCTGATCCTAGAAACGTACTCAACCTAATCATGCAAAAGACAAGCAAAAATCTTAATGGGTGAATACATATCATTCAGTTGTATGGGTTACAACCCTTAGAGAATGGCCCATTATTAAATATATCTTGAAAAAAATAACATGAGTGAATAATAAATCAGGCCCAGGTAGTAACCAAGTAGGCTAATTTGGGGAAGACATAATATACATTATAATTATACTAAAGCCTTTCCAACAAAGTAAAATTTCCCAGAACTTGTGCTTCTCTAATATATCATTCAACTATCTAGGCTAACTCCATACTACGATAAGGCACTGGAACAATACTTTCTGGAGAATCTCATTAAAATTCTGAAAGATATAAAATTGATTGAATTATATGCCATTGTCTACTAAAAATTATAAAAATAAAGTAGAATTTTAAGAAATACAATAGTATTTTATTTATGAATATAAGTGGGGCTCAATAGGAGTAAAGAATAATAAAAAGATAATTTTTACTATTCATATCCTTATTTAACATATAGAGCATTCTTATTATCAGTAGTAAATATTTATGTTATTTCAAGATTGCTAATACTTGGAAAATTTTAAAAGGTTAAGATATTAATGATTCATGAAATAAGAGATCATTGATTCCTCTCCCTGGATAGGAAGGTACTATTAGTAATAAGAATGTTTTTAAAGCTTCCATGAAGTCATAAAGCCTGATTAACTGTCAAATCATAGATACTTCTTGGAAGTTTGGTGAAGAACTTCATACATGTCTGTATCTTACCTCAAGAATATAAATAACAATAGAAATGTATTTTAGGGTATTTGTATTATAATGAACTCTGATTTCAAGATTTTGACATAACTTTTGGGAATGAATGACCCTTTGGCCTGTCCCAATTTCCCTGCTTATAATAACCTAGGAAATGTCTTGGACTGTATACTTTTGTTGTACCATGGACCCCTTTGGCAAGCTAGTAAAATCAATGGCTCTTTTATCAGAATATAATTAAATACAATATAATAAAACACATGGGATTATAAACAAAACCAGTTATATTGAATTAGAGTTATCAAAATATGGAGAGAAAGTACAAAACCCTCAACTTAAGTACTCCTGAAGCCCTGCTCTATAATTTTCATTTTTTCTTGGATACTTACAATCCTTTGCATTGCCCCTTTCTTCTTAGCTGTGTTAGGAGTTCTATAGATAGAGTAGTTAGTGTAATGAAAGAGTTGGGTTATTCAGCAAGCTACTTAATTTAATCATCACTGATTGGATTCAGAAAATCAGTCATCCATCAGAGGTCTATGTTACATTAGTCTTTTCTGTAAAATTTGTATTGAGTTTCAGTAGAAATCAGTTTTGGAAACAAGTTCCAGTAAACATTGCAGAAAAGCATATTTTATAAAGAGATGATTAAAAATAAATCACATGATGTGGTATGATCACATGTAAAAGATGATTAAGTCAATGCCTATTCATGAAGAAACTGCATTTACTGAAGTCTAAAAAAAATGATTTCTAATAATCACTAGTAAGCAATTAATGTTTCTCCCAGTAAGAATTCCTAATGTCTAGCAGTCCATATGTTCAGGGGCTTTTCAAAATCAAATAAAAATTTATTTGGTGTAAATTAAACCATTTTCCATGTGTTCACAAAGCAGAAATAGTTGAGTGCCATCTTTGATAAATCTGTGAAAGGCATTCTAGACAAAAAAAAAAAGATTTGCTTGCAGGGAAGAATTGGGTTAGTAAGAATGTGATAATGGTCCTATCTATAGGTAGCTACTGAATTTATCTACACTAATGCACTACTTTTATATCTTATTAAAAGACAATCATGACCTAATCAGTCAGATCTATCATGTATCAATATGAAAGTAGAAAATCAACTGGAATGTGCTGCAATTCAGTTATTTTGGTTCCATTAACAAAAAACAATATGCATGTAGTTATCTTGAACATTAATTTATTGTTTTTATTAATTCTTATCACAGACAGTGGTGATTAATGGAAAATTACCGATTATCAATGTAGCTCTTAAAATCACATATCCCTAAAGCTGAAAGGAACCTCCAAGATCATTTAATTCAAGAATTCAAAATTCCATGAGATAGGGCTATCAAAATATAGGGAGAAAGTTTAAGTCCTCCTGAACCCCTGATCTAGAATTTCCATTTTTCTTTGAATACTTACAATCCTTTGTCATTGCAAAAAAAAAAAAAAAAAAAGAACTTGTATCTCCAAAATTCGTAATTAGTGACTATTCAGCCTACACTTGGAGAATTTCAATGGATGGGAAATCACTACCTCCTAGGGCAGCCCTTTCTGCTTTTGGTCAACAGTAAATATTAGGAAGTCCTTCCTTATAAAATTCATTTTTTGACTGCTTCCATACATTGCTCAAAATTCTGCTCTGAATAACAGGAAGAGGAAATATAATTCCAATTCCAAATGGTAGTCTTTCAAATACTTAAAATGTTCATGTAACCCTAAGTCACCCAGATTAGATGCCATCTATTTATTCACATGATCCCCATTTGGCACGTTTTCTAGTCTTCCCTTAATCTTGATTAACCTGCTATGGACATACTGTAATTTACTAATACTCTTCCTACAACATGGTGTGAAGAACAACATAGAATACTCCTGACATGAATTGACTATATCAGAATAGAATGATAGAATGAGATTATGTCCTTCCTCACTTGCTGTGGTTATCAAACCTTTCAATGGAGATCAAAGTAATTTTAGCTTTTTTGGATGACACATTATAATGTTCAGTCAAAATAAGTGTTTGGTTCACTCTCTGCTCTGGGGGTTCAGTACAAAGGTTTAGACTCAGAGTATTTAGAAATGATACTTATATGATTTTTGGAAAGATCACTTAGCCAGACTGGATTTTGGTTTTTGTATTGGTAAAATTAGAGGACTGGATTGGATAATATCTTTAGTCCCTTCCAGATCTTAATCAACAATCCTATGGTGATTTAAAATAAGTTAAAATGTAGCCACATCATTCCTTTTTTATATCCTTGGTAGATTATATTATTGTTTGTCTGTCATTTTTTAAGAGGACAAATATGACATTATGTGAATTGGATTTGTGAGGTAGAGTTGAATAAAGACTAACTGTCTTTTCCAGAGGTATTCAAGGCCAGACGAAAAAAAAAATTATCAGGGTGACTGGTGACGGGCAGGATGCAATGGATTACCTTGGCACTTCAAAATCTGGCCAAGCTCTAAGTGCCCCACACCTCCTCTTTCTGCGCATTCTCATCCAACCCTTCTGGCAGGGGAAACATTCATATGCTTGGGGTAACTAACTCACCAATGGATTTGAAACCTTTCAGTTACTCTCAACCTGGTAATTTTATTAAACTCAAGTTAAATACTACTTCACTGCATTTGACCCATTTTTCTAGATTTTCAAGATCTTCATGGATGCTAACTTTCTCATCTAACAATGCCTCCATCAAATATCAATTTATCTTATCTGAAAATTTAATGAACATGGAAAGTACAGGCAAAGCATGTAAATTTGCCTAAGATCAATTCATTGATAACAAGTAAAACCCAAGGATATGTCTGTGAAGTACTTCATGGAGACTTTCATTCACATTGATAATAATTCGAAACTACTATGATTCCCTAATTTTTGTGTGTAGTTCTCTTTGTGTGTGTGAGAATCAGGGGGGAAGTACTTTCTCTTTCCTGGGGCATATTCTATGTGCAGCTCAAACACTGACTGTCTGAGTTAGCAGTAGTTTTCTCTATGAAGCTTAGATTATGTAGAAATCCAGCTTCTGTAATAAAATAAAGAGAAAATTCCAGTTCACTAATTCTCATTGCTGGTGTCATGGGTCATACTTACTTTGATTATTATTTCATCATATACAGTATTCTAGCAGGGAAAACAAGATTAAGTGTATATGATAATTTAATTATCTTTTTTATGTGTTGCATCTTCAAAACTTATTAACTTTTGATGATCATATCACATATTTTAGAATCTGCTATACATCAACATTGAATTTATGTGATATTCTCCTTAAATGATAGTTCATTGTCCTAGCAAGGCAATCCATTAAACAGCAACATCTCAACTTCACATAACTTCTAAGCATCTATAAGTTTCTTTGGCATCTAGCCAATATTCAAATTATCCTATGAATTGATTTTCTTACCACATTCACTATTTCTTCCCATTCCATCTTTGAGGGCAACTAGCAATTTCTTCTACTTAATCACTTGATATGTTAAAGTAAAAAAATTAACTTAAAACCAAATTAATGGCTGACTAACTCAAATCAGTCAAAAGGAATTTTGTAAGTGCTTGGTAAGTGATAAGCAACGCACAAAATCCTTTCTGCCGTGTGAAATCTTTTTGAAAAAAATTAAAAATAAAGAGTTAATATTTTCTAGATATCCTTTTTAAGGTAGATAATCAATTGAAAGAATCTTAAATACTATATTCTAAGAAAGAAGAAAAGATTTCCCCTTCTGAAAAATGATGAGGGCGAGCAGCCAAGCAGTGAGCAGAGAAGAGGTTTCATGTAGCTCAGTTGTTCATGGATGGATCAATATCATTGAAGCCTGAAACATAGACTTATGAAAACCCCTAATATCATGTTTGCCTTCCTAATATATTTTAATGCTAGGATAAAGTTGCTTCCCAAAATCCACCATTTCATCATGGCTACTGAGAACATTCTGAAAAAATTGTGATCTGAGTTTTCACTTTTATTATAATAGATTTTATTATTTATGTGTTTTACTTATTATGTTGATATATATTAATTTTTATTATTAATTTATTCTTAGCATCTAAAGATATAATAATTGTGAATGGCTAGTTTGTTGGAGGAGGTTATAATTTTATTCAAAAATATTTTATTTTCTCAATTACATGTAATAATTTTCAACATATTTCCTCATAAATTATAAGATCTAAATTGTCTCCCTTCCCTCCACTTGGAGAAAGCAAACAATTTGATCTGGGTTATATATGTATTATCAAGAAAAAGATATTTCTTTACTAGTCATCACTGTAAGAGATTACTCAAATAAAAAATCAAACCATAAATAAAATAATGTGAAAGATAGTATGCTTTGATTTGCGTCTGACCCCAACTATTTTTTCTCTAGAGGTAGATAGCAATGAATAGTCAGTTTTAAATAACATGCATTGTGCAAATAGGACTATATAGAAAGAAAACACAGAACATGAGGGCCCAAGAATTAGAGTGGTTAGAGGGACAAGCATATTTCCACTTAAGATTATCTCTTAGGATCCTGAGATAGTCTGAATGTAAACATGTGTTGATGTTTTAATACAATGTGATAGCCTTTGGAATTCAACCCTGATAGTATGAGAGCAGGTTGGAGGAGTAAGAAAAACCAAGAGAACAATGGGGAGTCTCACAGGTCTAGGCGAAAGTTTGAGTCCTGGGTGGCATAGAGATTAAAATTCTATTGAATGAGACTGCTCTATGATTATATGGCATATAATGAAATAGTGTAAAGAAATGATGAAAGGAAAGTCTTCAGAGAAACCTGGGAATATTTGTACAAACTGAATGCAAAGAAAAGTGAGCAGAAACAAAATAATTTCCATAATGGCAACAATATTGTTTTAAAATTAAATAAATAACTATGAAATAATTTAAATTTCAAATCATTTCAATGTCAGTCATACTCTAGTCCCAAATTTTAAATAATGTTACCCACCTTATGACATAGAGGTTATAGGCTCTATACAGAGAATATGACATCTATTTTTTGGAATGGTCGATGATATTTGTTCCTTTTAAAAAACAATAGGCAGAGAAAAAAGAAAATAAATGTTTGTTATTCTTTTCCTAAAAAGACTTATGAAATATTTTACATAAATTATTTCGTTTGATCCTCCCAACAGTTCTGGGAGGTACATACCTTCGAGCCTCAAAACCTACTACAGTCATCATCAAACAGAAGTATCTGGAGGACCTCACCTCTATAGAAAATTCTGCCTTCCATTTGCACTCTGAGAATGTAAGAATGTAATGGATGTATTCCATTATACTGGCAAAGACCTTCGGTAAGTAGACATCACCATGATTTATTCCTCACTTGATAATAATCAAAAGGGCTGTTGAACAAATTAATTTATCTAGTTATATCTTCTAAGAAATCCTGAATGGTTTTTAACATATGCAAGACATATGTCTTCCTTTTTGGAAGACAGCCTTTATCGTGACACCTTACTCTATCAAGGCAAATGTTTTCTTTGTAGTTGAAAACAACAAGCCAAATAGAATTTGTGTTTTCTTTACCTTTCAGTCACTTACATAACCGTAAAGATGCAGACTGCTAAGTAAAATTGTTTCTTCCTCCATCCTTTGATGGTTTGTGTGGATTGCCTTTATAAAAATGTTTCAGAGACTGGTCAGTACTTGTTTATATTTTTGGTTGCCTTTTATTGTTAATTATGAGGTCCAAAATTTTCCCCCAGGCCTTTGCCATATGCCCCCTCCTTTTAGATATATGGAGAATCAGTCTAAATCCTGTTGCTTCCTACATGGATCTTTTCTTTTTATGTTTTATCTTTTCCAGCTATGCCACCTATCTTCTTTTTCATTAGTACAGAAGTCTTAGATTTATTCTATTTAGTCCTAGAGTGCAAAACTATGAGCAATGAAACATGACAATAATCATGCATCTTTGTAATGATAAAGAGAATGAATGTGATACCAATACCAAAGTACCACCATCCACACCATCACCACTGGCTGGCCCACCCCAACAGTTTTTCCTTCCTTTGACTCAATGGTTCTTCACTACTGAAAATCCCCTGGAGAGCTGCTGGGATGCACAAACTAGAAAGAGGTACCTTGGATATAACCAAAGAGGGAAATCTCAGATGAGGAAACTACATCCACCAAAGCAGGCACTGCCCTGATTGTGGTCCTTGAGAACTGCCTAGAGTACAGAACATTTAAGTAATTTACTCAGCATCACATAACCAGTGTGTGTCAGAACCTGGACTCAAACTCAAACCTCCCTGTCTCTGAGGCTGGCTTTCTATCCACTACACCATGACTGTCTGTTTAGACACAAATACTATTTGTATTATTGTTTTTAAGCACCAAAAATAGGGAGTCAAAGGGTATGTTAACCACATTGAATAGTAGAAAAAATACAATTTGTGTCTGAATGGTTTGAATGCTGACAAAAATAAGAGAGGAAGAAAAATATAGAAAGGTAGCCAGAGACAGAATGACAGGAAGAGAGCAACAGAGAGAGAAATCTATACACAATGAAAACCAAGCTAGAGAAATAGAGAAAGAGACAGACAGACAGAGACAGAGAGAGACAGAGAGACAGTGAAGATGAAGAGAGAGACAGTGAGGAAGGGAGGGAGAGACTGAAAGGGGAGAGAGTGAGGGAGAGGAGAATATAATATTCTGGTGGAGGGGAGGGTTGCCAGGTTTAGACTCTCAGTTCAATAACTTCCATCTGGTTGTGACCCTGCTCACAAGGCAGGCTAGTCTGTCGCCTTCTTCCTCTTGGGTTTGCCTTCTCCAACAGTGAGTCTATGATTAAGTTTTCCTCATTAACATGGATGCAAGCTCCCCACTTTGACTAGATGTTCTCTTCCTCACCTGAATCATAGATTCACATACTTTGGTGGAAAGATTGTATTGTGCTATGAGATAGGGCAGTGTGTCTATGGAATAGTCGGGAATATATTCTTTTTTTGCCTAATATTACTTTAATGACTTTCCATTAAAATATACATTTTGATTTTTTTAAAATTGGCTCATATACCTATTAGGTACTAGCTTATATTGATTCATCTATGCAATACATCCATTTACCATAGTGTAAGTTCAAGACTGGGTGGGTCAGTGGATTGAGAGCCAGGCCTAGAGATGGGAGGTCCTGGGTTCAAATTTGACCTCAGATGCTTACTAGCTGTGTGACCCTGGGCAAGTCACTTAACACTCATTGTCTAGCTGTTACCATTCTTTTGCCTTGGAACCAATACATACTATTGATTCTAAGACCGAAGGCAAGGGCTAAAATAAACAAACAAATAAATAAACAGATAGATAGATAGATAGATAGATAGATAGATAGATAGATGATAGATAAACAAACAGATAAATAAATAAAAAGACTGAATTAATGAAGATGACTATTCAAAAACTATTAAATAATGTGCTTTTGTGGTTGGTGTTTAGTAGTTTAGTCAAGTCCAACTCTTTGTGACCCCATGGACCATATTCAAAGATATTAGACTAGTTTGCAATTTCCTTCTCCAGTGAATTAAGGCAAATAAAGGTTAAGGTCACACAGTCAGTTAATGTCTGAGCCCAGATTTGAACTGAAGTCTTCCTGACTCCAGACCCAGCACTCTCTCCACTGAGCCATCTAGCATATATAAATAATATACTAGATAAAGGGAAAAAATAGAAATGTTATATGAGAAGCCAATCCCTATCTTCATGAAGTTGATAGTCTACAATGCAAAAAGAGACATACACAGAACTCTGCCACTTCCTTATATATGACTATGGGCAACTCATTTAATCTCTCTGAGCTTGAGTTTTCTCATCTTATAAAATGAAGTAGCTGAACAAGAAGTCTTTTAAGTTCCCTGTGAGTCTACAAATGATAATACACAGTGTTGCTTCCTTTTATCTAAATCATCCTAGCTATAGCAGCTGTCAAGTTGGTAATGAGTTACTTAAAAATTCAGTACTTTTACACTAGCTAAGAAAGTCTGTAATACAAACTTAGAATCTTTACCTTGCTTTCCAGTAATTGCTAAAAATTTCTCTAAATTTTGGTTATTTTGTTCTTGTTTTTATAAACATAATTATAAAAGAAGTTATAAAAACTGATTTTACTAACCTATAACAAAAACTCCTTGGGTTCTAATCTAACTTTTTATAAGACTAAGAAACCTCAACTTCTGCTACAATTTCTTTGTATATAAATCTCTAATTTTTTTGTTTTATCTTTTTTAATAAATGCTATCAGAATTAGCAAATAAGATACTTTAGATAACAGTATCACTTTTTATTCTTTTTCATTCCTCTCCTCTTCTTTTATCTTCCATTTTCCTTCAACCATGTTCTTCTTTCTCCCTTTCTTTCATTTCCAAAGTTTTAACAGGAAAATGAGGAAGCGGGTAATGTGGTATTTGTTCAGGTCTGCTGCCAATAACTCAATGTGTAAGGGGCCAAATGTTTCTCCTAACATCCTTGTACAATGCCAGTGGTAGTAAAGAAGAATCCTGGGATCCATTCAGATTTATTTCTTATAATGGAGAACTGGAAATATGAGTTTTCAGAACCCCTTCTCTAAGACCTCTAGATTTAAAGTGAAAGCCCAGCTCAATGATTTCACACAACTTTGTAGATTCTGCATGAATAGAACGAAGTGTGAAAATATAAAGACTTTGTTCTTAAGAATTTCTCAAGCATTCTCTTGTCTGTTATCATTCAGAGGCAGTCCTCAATGAAAGTAAGGCACATACTATGACTTCATAAGATTTGTTCTGGACTTGCAACACATTTTTCTTGATTATCCTACAGCTCTTTATATGTGTGATTAACTGCAGAAAAAAAGATGGGGACAGAGATCATGAGTGCACTCTGAGAAACTAGCTATTTAGTCCACAGTCAATACAGAGCTTTGTTTGCCAACCACAGAAACCTAAAATGATCATATTAGCTCCTGAAGAAGCCAGAACTGGGGAGAAGAACTGACATATGATGCTACCAGATCCTGAGGGTCATGAATATAAGCTCTTTTTTCTTCTTTCTCCAGCATGCCAATGATTAGTCCTATCCCAGGCTTCTTGATGGTTTACAATATGGAGTCCCACCTTCTGATGTCTGGAGAAAGATACTTTCTGGAGATCACTAGGGAGTACAATCCAGGAGCCGATAGTTCTGTTGTGTCCATGTCCTAGAAGTTGCATGATTTTGATGTCTGCTGAATTACAGTGAAATTACAGGGAAAAGAAGAGTCCCTATCTTGGCTATGCTAGTTTTGTAACAAAACAGACCTAGTTCACTGATGGTTCTCAGACCAGCGAAGTGAGAAGGATCAAGGACACGACACAGTTAGATGCCCACTTTATTGCTGTGTCCACTTGAAGGTTTCCAGCTCAGTTTTGTCTTGTACCATTTCCCACTAGCCTTTCAACATAGTTGATGCACTTCTAGGTATGTAGTCCTTGTCCTCCTCTGTCCTGAAGTAATCAATGCCAAAATGGATAGAGGAATGGGCCAGGGTTTCATCTGTGCCAATGACTCTAAGCACATAGGGTGGTTCCACAGATGCAGAAGCTTGAGTGATACCTGAAAACACAGCCACAATGTTGAATGGCATCAACCAACTCATCTACAAAGACAACCAGATATAATGTAATAGATACAGTATAGGGTTGCCAAGGACTGCCCTTCCTCACCACATCATGAATTTTGCTTATTATGTTATGTACCAACCTCTCTGCTCCTAGGTAGATCCTCTTATCGTCATTGCCCATCTCTTCTGCTTTTTCACATGCATTTACCATTCTTGTGGGACATATGCACAAGAGTACTTTTGATGCTTCTGGGCTCCTCCACACACTGGGCCAGCATATTGGTTTTATCAACACTCCTTTTGAAGCAAGATCACTGATGCTCACAAGATCTATTTTCATGTCTTTCAGTTCAAATGGGGTTTTCCCAACTGTCTGGGCTGCAACCATATGGAAATATACTTTTTAGGAAAACTGTGAGTCTGCCCAATGTCTTCAAATAGTTTACCGCTCTCCATTTTCAGTTTCCATGGGCATGACATAGACAAAGCTTTTTCTGGCTGGATGGTTGGCTACAGATCTTTCGGATCAATGATTTTACTCTTCTGCACTGGGTGGTAAGTGACCAACAACTGACCTGAGTCCACCATACATTTGTGCTCTGGTTGGTGATAAAATGCTTTTTCTATAACTTGTAGAACCGGACTACATCCTTACTGGAGAAGATCACCTCACTGGCATAAGCCCTAATCAATGATGCCACTTGCTGGTGTGCATGTTTCTGAGTATATTTTGGCAGGTAGCCTCCCATCTATTTTATACTGCCTACAGTTATTTTAAATGGAATTTTTCTATCTCTTCCAGCTGGTTTTTATTGGTATGTTATTGAAATTCTGATGATTTATGTGGGTTTATTTTATAACCCACAACTTTGCTGCTAACATTATTAATTATTTTGGCTAGTTGTTTTTTTTAAACTAGAATCTCTAAGGTTCCCAAAGTAAACCATCATATAATTTTCAAAAAGTGATAGATTTGCTTTCTCATGCACCATACTTATTCCTTCAATTCTTTTTTCTTGTCTTATTGTTATAACCTACATTTCTAATAGAACAATCAATAATAATGGTGATAATTAATATTTTTGCTTCATCCCTGATCTTATTAGAGAAGCTTCTAATTTAACTCCATTACTAATAATTCTTGCTCTTGATTATAGATACAAATGATGTGCCATTTTAAGAAAAGCTCTTTTTACTCCTTTGCTTTTCTGGTGTTTTTACTAGGAATGAGTGTTGTATTGTTTCAAAAGCTTTTTCTGTATGTAGTAATATAATCATGATTTTTGTTGTTTGTTATTGATATGATCAATTATATTTATAGTTTCCTTATCATTGAAACATCTCTGCATTCTGGTTATAAATCCAGCCTGGTCATATTGTATGAGCTTTGAAGGTTTCAAATTTATTTGCTAGGGTGTTATTTAAATTACTTGCAATAAAATTCATTAGGGAAATTGTTCAGATTTTTTTTTCTCTGGTTTTGGTCTTCATGGTTTAGATATGAAAACCATATTTGTGTCATAGAGGGAATTAAGTCTCCTTTATTAATTTTTTCCTAGTGTATATAGTAGAGGAATCTATTATTCTTTAAATAATGAATAGAGTTCGCTTTCAAATCTGTCTAGTTCTGGATTTTTCCCCCTTAAGTGGCTCATTTATGGCTCCTTCAATTTCTTTTTCATTTAAGTATTCTAATTCTTCTGTTAATCTGAGCAAATTATATCTTTTGGAAATGTTCATTCATAGTATTAGACTGACAGGTTTATCAGCATATAGTTGTGAGACAAGTACATTAATAAACTGTTTTTAGGTAGTATGTACATTCATTCTGGTATGTGATTTGGAATCACTACTCCTAAGCTTTTACCCAGAGATCTTACTGCTGGGTATGCCAAAGAATTGAAAGGCAGAGAGAAAGGTCTTATAGATACCAAAATAGTCCCAGCAGTCTTTTTATGGGAGAAAAATGTGGAAACCAAATGAATTAATTCCTATCTACTGGGTAAAGGCTGAACAAACTGTTGCATATGATGATGATGAAATATTATTGCTCTTTTTAAAAATGGATATGAAAAATTGAGAGAAATATGGGAAGATACATAAACAGATGGAGAGTGAATTTAACACTACCAGGCAGACAAAACACAGGATAACCATAATAATGCAAGTGAAAAGAAGACAAAAGGAAACTAAACTATGTATAATTATAATTATTGGTTTTAATCTCAGAAAAAAAGGAAATTCACTAGAAAAGACATTTCTATTCTTCTTGTCAAAGGGGAAGGGAGGTCTTCAGATCCAGAATGTTGAATATATTGTCCTATAAAGGTGCTATGTTGGTTATTTTGCTTTATAATATTCTGTTTTGGGGAAACAGAAAGAGATTTACTGAAGGGAAAGAATACACACACACACACACACACACACACACATATATGTTCTATATATGAATCTATGTGTGACAATGACAAAATGTTATATTTTATATCTGTGTGTGTATTTTTTTAAAGAACCTTCATGATACATTGAGGCTTTAGCAGAATGTTCTATAGCATAATGGTGAAAATGGCAGGCAACTATCACTATGCATGGGAAAATGAAAGTAAAATGAAACAAAGCAGCACACTGGCAACTAGCTGGTTCTGTGGGTAAGAAAGAACTTGAGAAAAGGAAAACCCTAGTTCAAATGCTACCTCCTACTCTTACTAGCTCTATATAATCTAGGCAAGTTACTTGACCTCTGTCTGCCTCAATTACCACATTTGTAAAATGGAGATAATAGTACTTAGTTCGAGGCTTGTTGTGAGGAACATATAAGATAATATGTACAATTATTATTATTATTACCTTAAAACATGGATGTGAAATTTAAGTTCTTCAGTTTTATACTTAAGGGGGTGGGGAGAGAGCAGGTCCAGACCTATAATTTCATTGGTAAAAGGAATTTGAGTGAGGAAATTCCCTCTCACAATATAGCTTAGCACCTGTTCTGTAATTCATAATCCTAGAAGTATCCCTGAGGCACTAAAATTTTAAGTGATTTGTCCAGGGTGACATTGCCAAAGGTGGAATTTGAATGTATCTCTTCATGATCACCAAACTTGTTCTTTATTCTCAATGCCATATTTCCTTACTTTTAATTTGTTTTTTTTTTTCATTTTTGTTTTTCAAGAGCAACCCATCTCATATACTTACATTTTATTTCTCTGAAATCTTTATGAAAATAAGCTATGTATCACTAAGGATGTCTTTCAGGGTAATGGGAAAGTTAGGCCATCACAAACAAAATTTTGAAGCATAACAGATAGTTTAATAAAATCATTGAACTTCAGAGAATACAAGACACTTATGCTTATTTTTTTAGTATGAAAAAGTATTTGATTTGTAGAATAATATGCCTCCTTAAGGGTTATTTTTCAGCACATTGTCTTCTATGCATATTTCAAAATTTTACAAGATTCTATGAAATTGCAACAACAGAGATGACGTTCAATAATTTTTGTTTACTTCCCTTTTTGTTCCCCTCTTATTATTTTTAAGGTCTAATGAATTCCCTCCTTCCTCTCTTCCCCTCCCTTTATGAACTCCCCACCCCACTGCCCCCATTGGTTTATTCCTTCTGACTTTCTCCATAGGGTAAGATAGAATTCGATATCCCAATGGATCTAGCTACTCTTCCCTCTCAGGATTAATTCCACTGAGAGTAAGGTTTAAGTATTTCCTATTAATGCTCTCTTCCTCTCCTTCTTATAATAGTATTCCTCCCCTCCCCATTCCCATGCCTTCTTTGTGCGGTATAGATTATCCTATTTTTCTTATTCCTTCAAGTTTCTCTTGGTGCCATCTTCTATTCCCACCCCCTCCCCTTTTATTACCCCTGTATCATCTTAGACCATTTAGTACTCCAACCTCTCCCTATGACTAATTCTTCTAATTACTATAATAATGAATACAATTTTTTAGAATTACATATAACATTTCTCCATCTAGGAATACAAATAATTTGGTCTTATTGAAGTCCTTAAAGAAATAAATTTAAAAATAAGAATTTTCTTTCTTTCCCCTCTCATTCTTATTTACCTTTTCATGTTTCTCTTGATTTTTGTGGTTGGATATCAAACTTTCCATTTAGTCTTGGTCTTTTCTGTGCAAATACTTGGAAATCTTCTATTTCGTTGAATGCCCATACTTTCCCCTGGAAGTATATAGTTAGTTTTGATGGGTAGGTGATCCTTTGTTGTAGACCCAATTCTCTTGCCTTTCTGAATATCATATTCCAAGCCTTGTGGTCTTGTAGTGTGGAGGCTGCCAGATCCTGTGTGATCTTGATTGGTGCCCCTTGATATCTGAATTGTCTTTTTCTGGCTTCTTGTAATATTTTCTCCTTAACTTGGAAGCTTTTGAATTTGGTTATTGCATTCCCGGGTGTTGTCTTTTGAGGATTTAGTGTAGAGGGTCTTCTATGGGCTCTTTAAATGTCTATTTTGTCCTCTTGTTAAGGACTTTGGGGCAGTTTTCTTGGGTAATTTCTTGTAGGTCTCTGATTTTTCTGAAAGACCAATAATTCTCAAGTTGTCTCCTCTAGACCTGTTTTCTTCATCTGTCATATTCTCATTGAGACATTTCATGTTTCCTTCTATTTTCTCAGTCTTTTGACTTTGCTTTATTAATTCTTGCTGTCTTGTGAGATCATTGGCTTCTACTTGCCCAATTCTAGTCTTTAAAGACTGGTTTTTGGCCATAATCTTTTGGTTTTCCTTTTCAGTTTGGTCTATCTGGCTCTTAATGGCTTCTAGCTAGTCATTTCTGATCTTCAATTTGCTCATCATTTCATTTGATTTCTGAACCTCAATTTCCAGTTGCAAAATTCTGCCTTTTAAACTGTTATTTTCTTTTTGAACTATTTCCCTCTTTTCTTGCTAGATCTCTTCCATGTTTCCCATGATCTCAGATTTGAACTCTTCAAAAGCTTGTGAATAATTCTCATTTTTTTGGGAAGGTTTAGATGTGTTTACTTGTTTGTCCTCCTCTGCTTTCTGGATTTTTTTTTTGTGCAAAAGTTATCAAGTGTTAGAGCATTTTTCTTGTTCTTTCTGGTGGTTATTTCTTGGGCCTTGTTTGTCATCATTTTGCTGGTTTTTCTTTCTCAGCCAGAAGTCTGAGTGAGGCAGGCAAGCTGTCTGTGTATAGAGCTAAGGAGCAGTTTTTGCCTGAGGCTATGTTGTGAGTCTCCTGGCTTCCATTGTCTGCTAGGCCTCTGCTGGCCTCCACCCCTCTAAGCTTCACTCCTGGGATCAAGGTCTGGGCTCCCCGGCTTCCTGAGGTCTCTACTCTAGCTCTTCTCAGGCTCAAGCCCCTGGTGGTCCTAGCCAAAGCCTGGAAATTGGCCCAACTTCAGCCTGAGGTTCTCCCCTAAATCTCAACACACTGAGCTGTTTCCATTATCCACTACCTCTCTCAGCTCTACTTCCAATTTCAAGGTCTGCGCTCTCCAGCCTCCTGGGGTCTCAAGTCTTGCTGTTCTCAGGGGCAAACTCCTGGTGGTTCCAATTAGCTGCCAAGAAGCTAGATTTTGCCCCCCACTCGCTCTGACTCTGGAGCGCAGCCTCTGACTGTGGTACTGTGGGTGGGGTGGGGGAGGATTGATCAGTTCCTGTTTTAATGGGAGCTATTCCCCCCCCCCTTATAGAAATGCCTAAATCCCACGTGCCTTCAATGCTGCACCCTATTGTGGGGTCCCTTCGTTCATCAGGATTTGGTTATTTTTTTGTCCTTTGGAGGTATGCTGGTGGTCAGTTGTGAGGAGAGTTAAGAGCCCTGCTTCTACTCTGCAACCATCTTAACGTGGAAGCCTTTTAATTTATTTTTAATTAATACCTTTTTATTTTTACATTGCATTCATTTCAAAATATATCCTTCCCTTGGTCCACTATGCAACAAGCTTGCCACATGACTGTGGCTGAAAAAAGTAAAGTTGAGTAAAACCAAACCATACATTTACCTTTTTGGATCATATATGCAATATTACAGACATAAACTTCTTTTTTCTACAGTGAACAAAAGGAAGAAAGACCTGCTTTCCTTTTGTTCTTTTTTTGTAAACCCTCCCTTCTATCTTAGAATCTTTGTATTGGTTCCAAAGCAGAAAAGTAGTAAGGGCTACACAATTGAGTTAAATGACTTGTCTGGGGTCATATAGCCAGGAAGTCATATTCGAACTCAGACTTCCCACCATCAGGTCTGGGTTTCTAGCCACTGAGCCACCTAGCTGCCCCTCCACCTTCCTTTTTGATATCACTTTTACAGTATTCCTCAATAATCAGATTTGAATATAATGATATTTACATGCAGAAGAAACCAAGAAACATTAAGGGTTTGAAATTAGAGGACTTGGGTTGGAATCCTGAGTCTGCCATTAAGTAACCTGTCAAATTTTGGATTAGCCACATGCTTTCTTGTGTCCAGTTGACTCATCTATGAAGTGATGTGGTTAGACTACATGGCTTTTGAGGTCCCTTTTGTTATCCTTGTTGCTGTTGTTGTTCAGTCATGTCTGACTTCTCATGACCCTATTTTGGATTGTCTTAGAAAAGATACTGGAATTCCATCATTTGCCATTTCCTTCTACAGTTTATTTTATAGGTGAGAAACTAAGGCAGATAGAGTTAAGTGACTTGCCTAGGGTCAAACAGCTAGTAAGTATCTAAAGGCCAGATTTTAACTCAGAAAGATTTGTTCTTGATTCCACATCCAATGCTGTATTCACTGTGCAACCTAGCCACCCTCTGAGGTACCTTATTGTTCTATATGTCTCTGATTAAACTATATTCTCAATTAATAATAATTGATCACTATGGATGAATTGAACATGTGACAATTCCTGTCTATTGCTGATAGCCAAAACTTGTGCATTAGTTGTATAACAAAGTACTCATTGTCTTTGAAGAGGCAACAAGGAACACCCAGCAAACCCAAATCACACAAATAAGGTCATCAAAAATGAAAGCCATTCCCCAAGTTTACACAGAAAGAAAACTATTATTAAAGAACTCAGAACACTCTAAGCCACTGAACAAGGTTATAATAGAAACACCTTATCCATGTCTGATCCTCTAACATGAATTTATTTGATAATAAGTAACTTATTCTTAAGGAGTGAGCCCCAAATTCAATTTATATCTCACAGTCCAAGTAAATAAGAAATGGCTAACAGATCTCCCTCCCTAAATCCCAACAATTTTATGTTCCCTTTGGACATATTGGGAGGAAAGCAAAAGAGAAAATGAAGTTTCGTCCTGCTAATAGGCTACATAAGCAGAAAGTTTGTTTTCTGAAGTACACCCTAGGAGGACTGTTTCAAAGAGATAGGTATGACTTAGAATAATTAATGTTTTTTTAAAAAGCCAAAGGCTAGAAATGGAAAAATAATGTAAGAAATTAAAATATAAACTAAAACTTGGCACCAAGGCACTAGAAATATAGGAGAAGATATTTGTTTCAATCATACTTGAGTTTAAACAAGGAAAGAGACATATGTTGGTGTGTCTCTATTATTTGCCTACAAAGGATAACTGATGTTCTTCATTCCTGAATTCCTTATAATATCTATTTAACATTTCACTGTGCTTATGGGAATAGGGACAGATGAGGTTCTCATACTTGCATATTAATACATATTTAATACATATATAGATGTATGTACATATATATGTACATACATATATATACTTCAACTACATTAGGTACTTGTCGGACAAGCTGTAGATATCTGTCACTACCAGAAGCTGGTGGTGTCACTACTGAAGCTGAATTTAGACTGGGGGCTTGAAGGATTTACCTTTGCCCTTTTATTCACATTCTAAAAGACTTCTTAATGATGTAAGTAAAATGGCTATAAATGCCTTTGTCCAGAGAAGCCTTCACCTAACAACAAGGTAGTCCATATAGAAGAAATGCTTTGGAGGCATTCTACTAGGGAATGGAAATATAAAGGGATGGGGAACCTTTGGCAGAGGAAATTTTTGATAGCCCAATCCCATGTGACATATTTGATAAATGATTATTTTGTTGAATTAGGAAGCTTCAAACTGATTGCCTGGTAATTAAGATCTGATATTGGAATGAAAGAGACACATAGGTCATTTAATCATTAAAAGGTTTACTTTGATATAACAAAGAAAGATTACTCAACAAGCATATAGAACTTAAGTCAGACAGACATGGCACTTCTCCTCCTATCTCCCCATCAACTACAAACAGAATAATATCTGTTCATTGTGATGGGGTCTGCTGACTCCTGGCACCTCAAGAAATTCACTAAGCTGGAATGTTATAGACTCATTGTGAGTGGGCCTTTTTATGCCCTTAGAACTAGAAAGCCATATCAACATGAACTGTGGCCAAATGGGGAAGCCTTAAATATAGATTTAGTCTTAGCCTCTGGGTCATTCAAGTCTTGGGAACAGTTTCATTGTTTGTTTTTTTTTGGTTTGTTTTTTTTTTGTTGTTGTTGTTGTTGTTTTTAGGAAAAGAATTAAACTAGTCCACTTGAAGTGAGTTTGGAGGGTCAGGGTGAGATATTGGTCAAGACTGATCCAATCTCTTTCTTCAATTTCCCTTTTTGTCCCTCTGATCATTAACCTTTCCTTCTCTAAAGGCTCCTTCTTTGTCTCTTTAGAGATAATAAATTTTTTTTCCATTCATCTTACTAACAAATCAATATTATCATTCTCTCCCCATCCCCCCTTTCCCTGCTTCTCTCTCTCTCTCTCTCTCTCTCTCTCTCTCTCTCTCTCTCTCTCTCTCTCTCCTCTCTACGGCCAAATTTCCAGAAAGAGAAATATTGTCATTATTTAGTCAATCATGGAAGATTTGATAGGAAAGATGATACGTGCAATGAGTCTTGAAGGAAGACAGGTCTCCTGAGATGCAGAGATAATGAAAGATCAAATAAGATATGTACAATGCTTTACAGACTTTAAAATGGTAGATCAATGCTAGTTATCATTATCATGATCATTATCTATATCTTTCATAGTAGTAGTAATAACAGCAGCAGCAGTAGCAGCAGTAGTAGATATTAGGCATAACAAATATTTTTATGAATTTTTAGAGGCAGAACATGGAGAGTTAAGTAATCTCATTTCCTCCTGTCCTCCTCTCATGGTTCCCAAATGCCTTCTTATCTTCATTTATTAGAACCTTCTTCCTTCAAGGCAAAACTCACATGAAATGCCTACCATAATGCCTTCCAAGATTTACCAAGAAAGAATTAGGATCTTCCCAAATTTGTATGATTCTGTTATCACTCTTGTTCACTCAATCATAATTCTTTTTATATTCATTATTTATGTATTTTTCCACTACTAGGTTTATTAAATGAGATGTGTTCAGACGAGGTTCCTTATTGAAAAAAAGAATGAAAATCATGCTCTATGAGAATAAGTTAAAGGAACTTGAGATATTTAGTCTAAAAAAGAAGATAGGAGTGGTGCATAATAGTTGTCTTCAAGATTTTAAAGTACTATCTTGTAGAAGAGACATTGCTGAGAACAAAAGTAGGAATGACTTTGTGGAATTTAGAGAGAGACAGATTATAGCTGGATATAATTAAAATATTCATTACTATTAAAGAAGTCAAAATGGAAATGTTGTACTTTAAAAGGAACTGATTTCTCTATTCCTGGAAATATTCAAATAGGTCTAGATTTCCACTTCCAGGAATGTTCTGTACACCATTCCTGCTCAGATACCTTTAGATTAGATGATGTCTGAAATGCTAAATCTTGAATTCTATATGCCTTTGAGGACAAAAACTGTATTATTTTACATCATTATGCTCTCAGTGCCACCCACAGTGCCAAACAAATCATAGACGATTAATATGTTTATTTAATTGAATTGGACAAGCTATAGCAACTTTAAATAACTGTTTTACTCTTGTTCCTGTTCAGTTCTTTCTTTTTCTTAAATGGATAATATTTTTTGCTAATCTAGACTTGAGAAAGAACACGTCAAATGATTTAACAAAGTAATTTTTAGTATTGTGACATGATCATTGACTGAATGAATCAATCATCTCCCAGGAGGAAGTTGATATCAAATGGACCTGAAAGTCATCCTTTGCTTGAAATTAATATCATTAGCTCTATCATAATTACTTTCTGTGCATTTTGCATTTTTCTCAAGTTGGACTATAAGGCCACAGAATATAGAAGATCATCTTTTGTTCATTAAAACAAAGGTTCTTTGGATATCTCTTTTTACCCTATCATCTGTTAGAGCCAATAACTTGGAAAGGAATGCATTTAATTGGTTTGTCTATATAGAAGATAATTGTGTGTGTGTGTGTGTGTGTGTGTGTGTGTGTGTGTATTGAGGGGTATCTTTGGAAATGCCCCCTCAAGCATTCTACCCTTTGACAGCATTTATTTTTGACTGAAGACTAATTAATGATCATGGATATATCATTAACCTCTGGAAGTGATTTCCTGGAACATGAAGGACCTCCCCTTTCTGTCAGAAATTGATTTTGAATATAGTGCTACCTTTCTTGACTTGTTATGCCAAATGAAGGTATAGACCACACAAAGAAAAGATGGAATAGAGAGATGACATGAAATATAGAGACAAGCTAGGGAGAATGGGTTGGTATAAGGATCTGGAATACACAAATTATAGAAAATGTGTGGATTTTATTTCAAAGAAAAAGAAATAGTGGCCCTGTCAGAAGATGGATAAAATTGTACTGTCACAAACAAAGGAGATAACAGCTACTCAGTGAACAAATCTCCAAAAGCAAATCTCCCAACCTGCAAATAATTGAAAATTAAATAATAAAATGAATAAGGGTAGAGATGTGTACAGATGCAGAAAAGGGGAAAGAAAGAACACCACTTTAAGGCTAGTAAATTTTATTGTCTGGCAATCATCCCAGAGGCCTTCTAGAAGAAGAAGAATTCCACAGAGATCATGTTGTGGGGGGCTGAGATCTTCTTGTCCATACTATTTCTCCTCAACCCTAAAATGTTTATAATGGACAAGAATTTCTTTTCATTATATGCTACCTCTAGAGACAATGTTTTCAGTGTCTATATAGGAAACAATGTTATGGGATGGGAAGGTGAGAGAAGATGCAAGAAGTATCTTTGTTTTGCTTAAGAGATAATCTTGAAATGACTGGATGCCCATGAACTGCTGAAGAGTGATGAAAATTGTCATGGCACATAACAAAGTCAAATAGAGTAAAAAGTATTTGGATTTAGAAAGGACTAAACATGGTAGTGAAAAGAGGAGAATGGAAGTGGTTAGTGGAGTGAGTACACAAGAAAACCATTTGAGATTCTAAGAAGAAATGTAGCTTGAATATCCATAGTATGTAGTCATAGGGTTTTTCCTTCTTCTCAAGTTAACCATAAGCCAGAATTTAGTAAGTGCTTAGAATGTGTCAGGCAGCATGGGGATATAAAAAAATACAAAACAAGACCAAAATAGTTCCTGTTATCAAGGAACTCACCCACTAATAGGAGGGGGAAAACATGCAAATAAATATATGCACATATATAAGGCATAGTTATAGATATCAAGCTGAGATAACAGAAAATCTCAAAGGGAAGGCTTGAGCATAAAGTATGATAGGGAAAGGTTATGGACCTCCTAGAATTAGAGGTGTTCTTACCTTTGGTGATTAAATCTAAAGATGGGCAGTGTAGACAATCTAATTATCACAGATGAGGGGGCAGAAAATACTCCTTATGAGGGACAGATGTCTGGATCAAATCTGCCTCAACCACTTGTTTTCTCAATTTGGCAAAGCCAATGATAACGAAAACTGTGGTCAGATAAAATTCAAATTAATTTATTAAGTGTTTATTTTATACAAAGTATTGTGATAGGCTCTGGTGATACAAAGATAAAAATGAAATAGAACTCCTGTCTTCAAGGGGCTTGTATTCACTAAGCTCATTCTTGATTTTCCATGCTCAGTGGCAAGATTGAATGCTTGAGACGGAAAACTATAGTCTGAAGCAGAGGATATAGAGGGAGGTGTGTGGCAAGAGCTTGTTTTAGTTTGTTTTTTTCCAAGCCATATGTACACAGTCAATTGCACTATCATTCCAGATGAAACTTTTGATCCTATATTAATTACACTGTACCCCACAAATATAAAATCCTAGGACCATAAATTTCAGGTGGGAAGGAACCTCTGAGATTATCTAATCTAATCTCATCATTTTAAAGATTAGGAAATTAGAGAAATGACTAATACTAAGGGGAAGATCTTGTTTTTTGAAACAATGTCCTCTCATTCCAAATAAAACATCAAGAATCTTTCCCTGTGCCACTTTAAATCCTTTCCTATAGGAGAATAATAATCAGATATTCTGAAATTATTCTATTTCCTAATATCACTATGGCAGAAAGAAATATTGAATGATTTATTCAATCAAAGTTCTTTTCAAAATTGTTCTTGGAACTGTTTCACCATCAAAAGAGAAAAGAAAGGGAAACATTTGAGGCATTAGTTTCCCTTGTAAAGTCTATTTAAGTTCTATAACCATCATGCTTTGGGACAAAGCAATAAAGGGAAGAGTAGAGTGAGCATTTGGAGCACATTTGACTCCACAAGTTTCACTTACAATCAAACTGCCAACATTAGGTTTCCTAGCACCTGATGACACATCAACACTGCTTCCCTTCTAGAAGTGGAATTTTCCCATCAATGAAAACATGTGCCCAATTGGTTCTGTGCCATCAGACAACTACTTTGAGTCAACATAATGTAACTTGCAAAAGCTCAATATTGTTGCCTGATTGCCTTGAACCTTTCACTGGTCAGATATCCTTAACTAGACTTTTTAAACACTAAGTTTTTACTCATCAAACTGGCTGTCATCTGGGTTCAAGGAATTCTTATATTGATATTATATATATATATATTATTAATGTCAATAGGTTCTTATTAGAAAATGGAGAAAGAGTTCACAATGTCTTGTCAAGCCATCATTGACTTTGTGATACAGATTGATCTCTGGCTAACCCTATAATATATTCTGTGATTGGTATTTTAAGTACATTACTTCACAAGATTCTTCAAAGTAACACACAACAACAAGGGAAATTCACCAAGAATAGATAACATCTGGCATTTTTGTTCTTTCTGATGAAATCATTTTGTATAATGTAGTCACATTATAAAGTCATAGACACTGAGGTGGCCAAGAGGATAAAAGCACTGGACTTGGGATCAGAAAGACCTGAATTCAAATACTAATTCAAATAGTTACCCTAGGCAAGTATTTAAATTTCTCTTAGCCTCTATTCTCCTCAAAAAGCTGTTGTGAATGAAGATCAACATGCAAATAAATATATATAAAACACTGTGGAAATATAAAAGCATGCTATAAATGATGGCTATTATTAATACCACATTTTAAGAATACCAATGAAGAGGTCTGTGTTTTCATGATTTTATGTTCCGCTTTTGGAAAGCCACAAAGAAGATAGGATCAGGTCTACTCCAGGGCTATTGGCAACCAATTAGCCAGAAGGTCTAAATGTCTGCCTTCTTGTTCTCATAGCTAGCTTGCTTTGCCTCATTGATCATGGTAATAGCCAGCATGTACTCTAGAAACATACACAGGAGATAAAATCCAATTTAATTTATTAAGTGTTAATTACATACCAGTCCCTGCACTGGCCCTTGAGAGACAAAAAAGTAAAAATCAAAATCCCTGTCCTCTAAAAGCTTGTGATTGTGGGGGCAGCTGGGTAGCTCAGTGGATTGAGAACCAGGCCTAGAGACAGGAGGTCCTAGGTTCAAATCCGGCCTCAGACACTTCCCAGCTGTGTGACCCTGGGCAAGTCACTTAACCCCCATTGCCTACCCTTACCACTCTTCTGCCTTGGAGCCAATACACGATGTTGACTCCAAGACTTTCAAATCTGGCCTCAGACACTTCCCAGCTGTGTGACCCTGGGCAAGTCACTTAACCCCCATTGCCTAGCCCTTACCATTCTTCTGCCTTGGAGCTAATACACAGTATTGACTCCAAGATGGAAGGTAAGGGTTTAAAAAAATTTTTTTAATTAAAAAAAATAAAAGCTTGTGATTGTGTGTTCAGTCATTTTTCAGTCATTTCCAACTCTTCACAGCACCACTTGGGATTTTCTTGCAAAAGATTCTAAAGTGGTTTGCTCTTTTCTTTTCTAGCTCATTTTATAGATGAAGAAAATGAGGCAAATCAAGTTTAAGTGACTTGTCCAAAGTTACACAGCTAGTGTCTGAGGCCAGACTTGAACTCATGAAGATGAGTCTTCCTGATTCCAAGCCCAGTTCTTTATTTGCTAGACCACCTACCTGGCTTTTGAGAAGCCTATGATCACTCAACTTACTCCTGATTATCTTTTCTTAAAGAAGAGCTTACAAGGTGGAAGGATTCAGGAGCATGGGGCAAAAATGTATACCTTGGGAAGGGTGTAAGAGGAAGTGTTACAAGATAAATACAACCCCTGCCAGGAGTGATCTGGCCAGAGACCTATAAAAAGGAAAGAAGTGACCAAAAAAGTAGGGTAATATAAATTAGAAAATTATGACAGAACTCTTAGTCATACAAATAAATTCACTTGTCCTAGAAGTCAACATCATTTGTTGAGTGATGTCTCTTCTTGGAATCCTTTGATGAAAATTTTTACCTTTTATAATCAATTTTTTTTAATGTCCTAATCAAGGGTACTTAATTTTTGTGGATCATGAATCCTTCAACAGTCTTGTAAAGCTTTTCAATCCTTCTCAGAATAATGGTTTAAATAATGGCTTAAATGTATAAAATACATTTCTATTTATTCACTAACCATTCTTTAGATAATATGGTCTAAAATTCCACAAGGAATTGAAATCAAGCTCACTGGTCTATAATGTGAAGATTTTACATTCTTCTATTTAAAAAAATCAGGACATTGGCATAAATGTTTCATTCATTATATTTGTAGCCCAGTGCCTAGAGCAGGGAATGTGCTTAATAAATATTTATTGATTGATTGTTCTTATCTAATCATGGGGGAGGGAGTCTTTTCCTATTCTTTGCCATCATTGTTTTATGTGTTGTCTTTGTTTTTAATTAGAGTCAAGTTGTTTTAGTAATAACTTTTTTCATTGAAACAGGAGTATGATTATAATTTTTCCCAATGATTAACAGTTCATAAAAATCATGTAATCGATAATAATTATCCAGAGATTAGTTATCTTGGTATTCCAACACTGGCTTAGCAATCCCATACACCATTCTAGTTTCTTGTTAACTTGAATTCATCTTGGCCAGCTAGGTGCTCTTATCATCTCTTGTTTGTTCAATCATTTTGGGGGGGTGGGGGTGGTGGCAGCTAGATGGTAGAGTGGATAGAGTGTGGACATGGAGTCACAGAGATTAATTTTCCTAAGTTCAAATCTGGACTCAGGCAGTTTACTAGATGTGTGACCTTGGACAAATAATTTAACTCTGCTTGTCTCCATTGCTCATCTGTAAAATGAACTGGAAAAGGAAATGGCAAACCATCCCGATATCTTTGCAAGGAAGCCCCAAACTAGGTTAAAGAAAGTCAGGCATGACCGAAATGACTGAACAACAACAAATTTATCTTTTCTAAGCCAAAGACCATCCACCCTGGCAGAGAAAATAGAAGCAAAATTAGAATTGAATATCTCTGCCTTCTCTCTGTCATCTATTAACCTCATCCCATACACCCACAGCTACAATCTGATGCCTTTTTTGAACTTTTCCTTTTCCTTGTTATAGTCTAAAAGTCCTTCTTTGGTCCTTAGCCATCCTTACTAGCTTTAGCTCATTCTGATCTATTGTACTATTCTTACAAGATCAAGCCCCACTTTTGTGTCCATCCTCCATTATCTGCCCTTGCTTTCATCTTCTGTACATGTAGTTCCAACCCACTTATCCTGTGGATAAGGAAACTGAAACTCCAAGAAGCTGTTATTTACTTTCATCCATTTGTACATTCAATCACTCAGGGTCACAAATTCCAAATAAAGGTTCTCTCCACCATACTGATTCCAATAGACAGGTCCAATTTTAGGTAGAACTTAGCCAGAAAAAGCTAGTAAATTAAATTGATCCCATCAGTGATTTGTGCTAGAGGTTACAAGGAGAAGTTGAACTTTTTATTGCCTTATTTATTCCGTGTTTTACAATTTATTCACCATCCAACCACTACAGAGAACAATTAGCTATTTTCCCAGTGGTCTGTGGGGGAGGCTATACTTTTTATGCTGTGGCTTTTTATCCTCCAACATGAAGGAGAAGGATGACCTGTTACCTCTGAAAACTCTTTTGGGTGCTATGGCCTCCTGGGAATGTGCTTGATCTGTTTTGAAATGGCAATTCCACCCATTTAATAGTTAAAACAATATCTCCTTTTATCATCAAAAGGCACTGACAAAGTCTGCAGTTCAATAGATTGAAGTCTTTATGCATAGGCCTTTTAAGTAGCTTTAAATTACATTGCTATATATCTATCTTTTCTTCTTAAGAGAGACAATAATATTAATGTTTTCCTTTCAGAATAAAATAAACTTCATTTTAAAAATAATGAAGAAATAGAAAGAAATGTAACTTATGACTTTTTACTTGAGCTGGTTCTTGATGATCCCAATAATTTTTTAAAATGCTCCAATTAAATTTTTAAAAAAATCAAATATCAATATAAATGGACACCTATTTAAATACAATAAACACATCACATAACTAAATAGAGCCTTATAAATAAACATAACTATACAATGACTACAATAAATTTAAATTTAAAAAACATTAAAATGAATATCTGTGCTGCAGAGATAATTGCCAATATTGGCCCCTTAGCTGGAAAATTAATAAATGTAATTCTCTCCTTTTTGGTGGAGAGGTAGGGAAGAATGGGTTTGGAATGTTGTTTTAGCACCTGGACTCATTGAGGATTCAATTAGATTTATGTAACTATTTTTTCCATTATTAAAAGGTAAAGTTAACTTAGAAGGGAGGAGATCGATTATACAGAAATGTCTGTGATATAAAAACAAAAGAAATAACCAAAACTTTTAAAAGGGGAAGGAAGGAAGGAAGGAAAGAAGGAACAAAAGAAGGAAGGAAGGAAGGAAGGAAGGAAGGAAGGAAGGAAGGAAGGCTGTCTCTTATACA